>NW_019175421.1:9115-10752 GCF_002260705.1 Seriola dumerili
AAATTCCCAGAATTCATTTCCATTCTCAATAACCATCATCCCTCCATCACTGTCAAATATACAATAAATACATCACATATCAATTTCCTAGACACTACAGTTTTCTTCGGGCCCCCCAACACCATTCACAAATCACTACAGACCAAAGTTTATTTTAAACCTACAGACACACATGCACTTCTTCATAAATCAAGTTATCACCCCAAACACACATTCAAAGGAATCATCAAGTCACAACTCATCCGTTTTTTTCGTATTTGCAGCAACACTCAGGACTTCCATACAGCCACCAGCACCCTCTTCCACAGTCTACGCCCCAGAGGNCTTGCCCTAATCCTAACCCACTCCCCCTCCCTTACCCTCTCCCAATCCCCTATCCGAACCAGGATCTGCATCCTCTTCCTTACCCTAACCCCAACCCCAAGGACAAGGACGGCCCAAGCTCACCCCACAGACACACCCAACCAACACACCACAACTCTTCTCCATCACATCTGATACCTTTTGTTTCCACCTTCTCTCACCAAATCTCTGGCCTACATCGTATCATCAAACATAACTTCTCTATATTACAGTCTCAACACCCAGCTTTTCATAACCACAAGATCATTTCAGCCTATAGAAAACATAAGAGCCTCCAATCCATCCTCATCAGATCACAATTTACCGACCATAGACCCACACCCCCACTTCTACATAGCCATCATTACAAGAACAGAAAATTCATCCACAACCCNCCCTTGCCCTAATCCTAACCCCAACCCCAAGGACAGGCACGGCCCAAGCTCACCCCATAGACACTCCTCACCAACATACCACAACCCTCCTTCACCACTACACCTGATACCCTTTGTATCCACCTTTTCTCATCAAACCACTGTCCTACACCGCACCATCAAACACAACTTTTCTATATTACAGTCTGAACACCCGGCATTTCATAACCACAAAATCATCTCAGCCCATAGGAAACATCGGAGCCTGCAATCTTTTCTCATTAGATCACAATTTACTGACCATAGACCCACACCCCCTCTTCCATACAGCCACCACTATAAAAACAGAAAATTCATCCATAATCCATTCAGTAATTCAGCATTTCNCGGTACTCCCGAGCCTGTTCCTGCACTAGTCTTGAGCCATGCGGATCCCATGCCAGAACAACCAGAAGACAGCAGAATGGTTAAGGCCCTGGTCTGCCATACGGCAGACTGGGGTTCGAATCCATGCCTGGACGGGAGGTGCATATTTTACTTTTTAACTTTCATTCTTAACATCCTTTTAACACTTGGAATTCTAGAAACAGGAGCAGGAAACCCCCCCCCCCCCCCCCCTTTTATACTAACACCTTGTATTTTTAAATTTTTATGCATGTTTTACTAATATTTAATATAAGCACTTACGTTTTATTCTTATGGCACTTATTTCATATTATACCCTAGCACTTACCTTTCCTGCCCCGACTTTTAGTTCCAATTACACCCCATTATCTTAATCCTCTCTTTTACTATTTACTCTTCTCTTATATTTTCTATGACTAATTTTTAATTTTTATCTTTTAACCTACAATTTAGATCTTTTTAGGCCAACTATTTATTTTACTGTTGTTATTATTATATTACTACTACTTTTTAAGT
>NW_019175421.1:10777-10987 GCF_002260705.1 Seriola dumerili
CATCCACGGAACATAACCTTCGATAGTCAACGATCTTGAAACTGTCAAATCATCCACGGCTGCTTTTCTTATGGCCTTTCGGCTATGCTACAAGGTGATTCGACTCTAAACCAAACATTAAAGGTCACCGAAGGACAAGTCTCTCAACTCCATTGAACAAACTCAGATCATAAAATGTCTTCTTCCTTGTCATCTTGACTACTCTTCGTG
>NW_019175421.1:11012-27051 GCF_002260705.1 Seriola dumerili
CGGTTCCAGCTCCCCATTCCCTGGTTTTTTATTTCTTATATTTTATTATGGTAACTTAATTGTTCTATTTATTATTATTTATTTCTCTCCCTTATATATATACTATATATATAACACACACAAATATTATACATATACCTTTTAACTCATATTTATTTTTTAATTATTATTTTCATTTATTTGCTGGGCCCGCTACCACCCTTTGATAAAGTTACTCTAGCAGGTCCCTCTCGTTCTCCTGCCCGGTGCTCTGCCTGGTTCGGAACCCTTGTGCCCCTGGTGGAAAGACCAACTTCACTTTCCATTCCACCACCCATCCTGCATAGATCAGTAGGCCAGTGCACCTTACTTGAACCCAAACCAGAACCCAACCCCAACCCCAACCCTAACACCTTAAACCTAACCTTAACCTGTGGAAGGAAAGTACCCTGTGGAAGAGGAAAACATTACAACACTTACCTGATCCTTACCTGACTCAGCTAGGGCTCTGGGCACTTACCTTGCTCCTCTAGGCCCCGGTACACCACACCCTGGTATACTGCCCATTGGAACCCATAGGGAAAATTGTTAAACATATCAAAAATTCTCTGAAAGGGGGTACTATCGACTCCAATGGCTGAACATGCTCCTAAATGGTTTCACAGGTAGGATTTTGGCTTCAACACTTAGTCAATTTTCAGAGTACCAATCGTCGCCCATTCACTTCCATGGGAAAAACGTTTTGGCTTATAACTCAGAACGAAAATGGTCGGAGAGACACGGCGGTGGGTGGCGTTCAGACTAATTAGGGGCCGTGAACACGCCAGTCTTGGTCCCCATCTCTCTACGCTTACGGTTCCCGGAGAACAGCCGATTTTAAAATTTTTACGCAATGCTCTTGGGAACCGAAGGGTTCCCACAGGGAAGTGGCTGCCGTTGGAAAGGCGTGCCGAATTAGTTGGGGGTGGAACTTGTTTCAGTCTCTACGACCTCCTATAGAAGCTACAGACCTTAAGGAGTATGGTAGGGGGACGATAGGTGCAAAACTCTGTTAACCTAACCCTAACCCTAACTCTCGGTAACCTAACCCTAACCCTAACCCTAACCCTAACCCATAAGCCATTCAGTAATTCAGCATTTTCCCCCACTCCGGCTCCTTCTCCATCACTACCAACAAATAATAGTCTACATAATCAACCGTACACTTTGCATATAAACATTACGTAGAGAGGAAACAAAACATTCCGCACACACCCGGCTTCACACATCTATACCAACATTGGAAGGTCGACTCCCCACCCCCCTAGTAAACATTTTCATCTACATCCCCCATTCACTACCATAAACTGTTTAGAAAATAACGACCGCTGGACCTGTGGGCAGAGGGAAGAGAGCGGAGAAGATTTTGGGATCCACAGGCTCAGGACCACGGTGCCCGGAGGTCTAAACATGACTTTGAAAAGAAGGACAACACATACCACCACCTCCGTTCGTACAGTACGCCCAAGCCTGTTCTGATTGTCTTGGGCCATGTGGTGATCCCATTTCCAGATATAACCTGAAGAAGCAGAATGGTTTAGGCCCTGCGTCTGCCATACGGCAGATGGGGTTCGAATCAGGTCTGGACGGAGGTGCATATTTTACTTTATTTCTTAACTTCTTTATAATATTTGGAATTTAGAAATAGGGGCAGAAAACCCCCCCCCCCCCCTTTTTATTTTTTCTCTTTTTTTAGTAATATTTTACAATTTTATGCATGTTTTTTATTCATTATTACTAACATATATTATAAGCACTGTTATTGTTCTACAGCACTTACTTTATGCTCTTATACTTTGTTGTTATCTTATATCCTTAGCACTTACCTTCCCTTCTCTCCCCTAATTTTAGTTCAATTACATCCCTTATTTTTTATCTTTTCCATTACTTATTTAATGTTATCTTAATTTTCTATGAATTAATTTGTAAACCAATCCATTGATCTTATTTTAAACCTGATTTATAGACTTTTTAATCAGTATTTATTATCATAACTTATTTGCTTATTTAATTTATTTTAACTTTAATTTTTTCACTCAAAGAAAAATTTTTTTTTTTTTTTTTTTTGTTTTTTCTTATATTCTTATGCCACCCTCCCTATGGTGATCCACGATGGTCATCAATGTGGGTCGGTTCCAGCTCCCCATTTCCCTTTTTTTATTGCTTACATATATTTATTATGGTAACTTAATTGTTCTATTTATTTATTATTATTTTCTCTCCCTCTATACTATTATATACTTATATATCACACACAAATATATACATATACTCTTTTTAACTCATTTTAGCTTTTTATTATTTTCATTTATTTGCTGAGGCCCGCTACCCTTGATAAAGTTACTTCTAGCAGGTCCCTCTCTTTCTCCTGGCCGGTGCTCTGCCTGTGGATTCGAACCCCTGATCCCCGGTTGGGAAAGACCACTTCCACTTTCCATTCCACCACCCATCTTGCTAGAATCAGTAGGCCAGTGCACCTACTTGAAACCCAAACCCATAACCCCAACCCCAACCCCAAAACCCTAACCCTACCCTAACCTTACCTGTGGAAGGAAAGTACCTGCTGGAAGAAGAAAAAATTACACACTTACCTGATACCTTTACCTGACTCCCAGCATATCTCTGGCACTTACCTTGGCATTCCTTAGGCCCGGGTTAACCACACCCCTGGTATACTGCCATTCTGACCATAGGAAAATGTTAAATATCAAAAAATGTCTCGTTGAAAGGGGACCATCGACTCCAAATGGTCTGAAACAGTGCTCCAAATGGTTCTACAAGGTAGATTTTGGCTTCAAACACTTAGTCAATTTTCCAAAGTACCAATCGTCTCCATTCATTCCTATGGGAAAACGTTTTGGCTTATAACTCCAGACCGAAAGGTCGTAGAGACACGGGGTGGTCTTGGCGTCAGGACCTAATTAAGGGGAGCGCTGAACACGCCATCTTGGTCCATCTCTCTCCGATTACGGTTCCGAGATACAGCCGATTTAAATTTTTACGCAATGCATCTGTGGGAACCGAAGGTCCCACAGGCGAGTGCGCTGTACCTTTGGAAAGGGCTGGCCGAATTAGTGGGGGTGGAACTTGGTTTCAGGTCTCATACGCCTTCCTTCAGAAACTACAGACCTTAACGAGTATGGTAGGGTACGATAGTGGCAAAAACTCTGTTAACTAACCCAACCCTAACCCTAACCCTAACCCAACCCTAACCCTAACCCTAAACCCATAATCCATTCAGGAATTCAGCATTTCCCACTCTCGGCTCCTTCTCCATCACTACCACAAATATAGTCACATTAAATCACCTGTTACACTTTGCAATAAACATGTACGTAGGAGAAAAAACAAAACATTCCGCACACACCCGGCTTTCACAACATCTATACACATTGGGGAGTCGACTCCCCACCCCCCTAGCTACAACATTTTTAGCTACATCCGCCCCATTCACACTTACCTAACTGTTTAGAAAAATAACGACCGGCTGGATCCTGTGGGCAGCGAGGAAGAGAGGCGGAGAAGCGATTTGGATCCACAGGCTCAGGACCGTCACGGTGCGCCCGTAGGTCTAAACGATGTACTTGAAAGAAGGACAAACCAACATCCACTCACCTCTGGGTTACAGTACTCCCAAGCCCTGAGTTTCCTGCATTAGTTCTTGGGCCATGTGGATCCATCGGCAGGCTTATAACCTGAAGACAGGCAGAATGTTTTAGGCCTGTTCTGCCATAGCGGGCAGAAAGAAACCTGGGGGGGGTTCCGAAAGTCTCAGGTCTGGACGGGAGGTGCATTATTTTTACTTTTTTATTTCTAAATCTGATATAATATTTGGAATTTTAGAATAGGGCAGAAAACCCCCCCCCCCCCTCTTTTTCTTTTTCTTTTTTATACTAATATTTTAACAATTTTAGCATGTTTTTTATTATTATGTACGAACATATATTTATAAGCACTTTGATTGTTTTCCTACAGCACTTACTTTTAATGCTCTATACTTTGTTTGTTATTTTTTATCCTATCGCACTTACCTCCCTTCCTCTGCCCCACATTTTAGTTCCAATCTACATCCCTTATTTTTATCTTTCTTCAATTACTATTTATGTTTTCTTAATTTTTCTATGATTAATTTGTAAATCAATCATTTTCTTAATTTTTACCTGCATTTTCAGACCTTTTTAGATCAGTTATTTATTATCATAACTTATGTGTTATTTAATCTTATTATTTTTACTCAAAAGAATTTTTTTTTTTTTTTTTTTTTTTTTCTTTTCTTATGCACCTCCCTATGGTGATCCACATGGTCATCAATTGGGTCGGTTCCAGCTCCCCATATTTTTTTTTTTTTTTTTTTTTTTTTTTTTTTATTTTTTTCTACATATATTTATATGGTAACTATAGTTGTTCTATTTATTTATTATTTATTTTCTATTTATATAATATATATATATAATCACACCACAAATATATACATATACTCTTTTTAACTGCATATTTATCTTTTTATTATTGTTTATTTATTTGCTGGGCCGCTACCCGCTTGATAAAGTTACTTCTAGCAGGTCCTCTCTTTCTCCTGCCCGGTGCTCTGCCTGGGATTCGAACCTGATGCCCGGTGGGAAGGACCACTGCACTTTCCATTCCACGACCCATCCTGCTAGATCAGTTAGGCCGTGCACCTTACTTGAACCAAACCCTAACCCCAACCCCAACCGCAACCAACCCTAACCCTAATGCCCTAACCCGTACTGTGGAAGAAAGTTACCCTGGTGGAAGAAGAAAAACATTACAACAACTACTGATACTACCTGACTCCCAGGCATATCTCGGGCACTTACTTGCATCTTTAGGCCCGGGTACACCACACCCCTGTACTGCCATTGACCCATAGGAAAAATGTTTAACATATAAAAAATGTCTCTTGAAAGGGGGTACCTATCGACTCCAAAATGGTTCTGAAACATGCTCCTAAATGGTTTCTACAGGTAGATTTTGCTTCAACACTTAGTCATTTTCAGTACCAATCGTCTCCCATTCCATTTCCTATGGGAAAAACGTTTTGGCTTATAACTCCAGAACGAAAGTCGTAGAGACACGGGATGTGGGTGGCGTCAGACCTAATTATAGGGGGCGCTGAACACGCCGTCTTGGTCCCATCTCTCTACGACTTACGGTCCCGAGATACAGAGCCGATTTAAAATTTTTACGCAATGCATCTTGGGAACCGAAGTCCCACAGGCGATTGGCTGGTACGTTGGAAAGGGCGTGGCCGATATTAGTGGGGGTGGAACTGGTTTCAGGTCTCTACGGACCTTCCTATCAAGCTAAGACCTTAACGAGATATGGTAGGGGTACGATAGGTTGGCAAAAACTCTGTTAACCCTAACCCTAACCCTAACCAACCCTAACCCTTTAACCGCTAAACCCTAAAACCTAACCCATAATCCCATCAGTCAGTAATCAGCATTTCCCACTCTCGGCTCCTGCTCCATCACTACACAAAATAATAGTCTACATAATCACCTTACACTGTGCATAAACATACGTAGGAGAAACAAAACATTCCGCACCCAACCCGCTTTCACAACATCTATAAACATTGGGAAGGTCGACTCCCCACCCCCCCTAGTACAAACATTTTCAGCTCATCCCCCCATTCACCTTACCATAACTGTTTTTAGAAATTAACGACCGCTGCACCTTGGGCAGAGGAGAGAGCGGAGAAGATTTTGGATCACAGGCTCAGGACCACGGTGCCCGGAGGTCTAACGATGACTGAAAGAAGGGACAACCACATCCACCACCTCCGGGTACAGTACTCCCAAGCCTGTTCCTGCATAGTCTTGGGCCATGTGGATCCCATTCCAGTTAAACCTGAAGACAGCAGAATGGTTTAAGGCCCTGGTCTGCCAATACGGCAGACTGGGGTTCGAATCCAGGTCTGGACGGAGGTGCATTAATTTACTCTTATCTTTAACTCTATAATATTTGGAATTTTAGAAATAGGGGCCAGGAAAACCCCCCCCCCTTTTTTTTCTTTTTTATTAGTAATATTTTACATTTTATGCATGTTTTTTATTATTATTAACTAACATATATTATAAGCACTTGTATTGTCTCCTACAGGCACTTACTTTTATGCTCTTATACTTTGTTGTTATCTTATATCCTAGCACTACCTTCCTTCCTGCCCTAATTTTAGTTCCAATTACATCCCCTATTTTGTATCTTTTCCATTACTTTTAATGTTATCTTAATTTTCTATGATTAATTTGTAAACCAAATCCATTATCTTAATTTAAACCTGCATTTTTAGATTTTTAGATCAGTTATTTATTTATCATAACTATTTGCTTATTTAATTTATTTTAATTAATTTTTTTCACTCAAAAGAAAAAATTTTTTTTTTTTTTTTTTTTTTTTGTTTTTTCTTTATATTTCTTATGCACCTCCCTATGTATCCACATGGTCATCAATTGGTCGTTCCAGGCTCCCCAGTTTCCCTTTTTTTATTTCTTACAGTATAGTTATTTATGGTAACTAATGTTCTATTTATTTATTATTATTTCTCTCCCTCTATATATATAATATATATATACACACACAAATATATAAAATATACTCTTCTTTAACTTTCATATTTATCTTTTTATATTTTCATTATTTCTGGGCCCGCTACCCCTTGATAAAGTTAACTTCTGCAGGTCCCTCTCTTATTCTCCTTCCCGGTGCTCTGCCTGGGATTCGAACCCTGATCCCCGGTGGGGAAAAGGACCACTTCACTTTCCATTCCACCACCCATCCTAGCTAGATCAGGTAGGCCACGTGCACCCTTACTTGAACCCAAACCATAACCCCAACCCCAACCCCAACCCTAACCCTAACCGTAACCCTTACCTGTGGAAGGGAAAGTACCCTGTGGAAGAAGAAAAACATTACAACACTTACCTGATACCTTACCTTGACTCCCAGCATATCTCTGGGCACTACCTTTGCATTCCTTAGGCCCCGGGGTACACCACACCCCTGGTATACTGCCATTGACCCATAGGAAAATGTTACATATCAAAAAAATGTCTCATTGAAAGGGTGTACCTATTCGGACTCCAAATGGTCTGAAACATGCCTCCTAAATGGTTTCTACAAGAGTAGATTTGGCTTCAACATTATCAATTTTCAGTACCATCGTCTCCCAATCATGTCCTAGGGGAAAACGTTTGGCTTATAACTCCAGAACGAAAGGTCGTAGAGACACGGGGCGGGTGGCGTCAGACCTAATTAGGGGCGCTGAAACACGCCAGTCTGTGTCCCTATCTTCTTACGACTTACGGTTCCCGAGATACAGACCGATTTAAAATTTTTTACGCAACTGCATCTTGGGGAACCGAAGGTCCCACAGGCGAGTGGCTGGTACCGTTGGGAAAGGGCGTGGCCGAAAAATTAGGGGTGTGGAACTTGGTTTCAGGTCTCTACGACCTTCCTATCAGAAGCTACAGACCTTACGAGTATGGTTAGGGGTACGATAGGTGCAAAAACTCTGTTAACCTAACCCCTAACCCTAAACCTAACCCTAACCCTAAACCATAACCCTAACCCATAATCCATTCAGTTAATTCAGCATTTCCCACTCTCGGCTCCGGCTCCATCACTACCACAAATATAGTCTACATAATCACCTGTACACTTTGCAATAAACCATTACGTAGGAGAAACAAAACATTCCGCACACACCCGGCTTTCACAACATCTTATACAACATTGGGAAGGTCGACTCCCCACCCCCTGTACACATTTTCAGCTACATCCCCCCATCACCTTACACATAACTGTTTTAGAAAATAACGGAACCGCTGACTGTGGGCAGAGGAAGGAGACGGAGAAGATTTGGATTCCACAGGTCAGGACCCGGTGCGCCGGAGTCTAAAACGATGACTGAAAGAAGGAAACCACATCCACCACCTCCGGGAAGTACTCCCAAGGCCTGTTCTGCATAGTCTTGCGGCCATGTGATCCCATTCCAGTTATAACCTGAAGACAGCAGAATTGGTTTAGCCCTGTCTGCATACGCAGACTGGGTTCGAATCCAGGTCTGGACGGTGGAGGTGCGATATTTTACTCTTTATCTTAACTTCTTATAATATTTGGATTTTTAGACAATAGGGGCAGAAAAACCCCCCCCCCCCCCCTTTTTTTTTTCTCTTTTTTATAGTAATATTTTACAATTTTATGCATTTTTTGATTATTATTACTAACATAATTAAAGCACTTGTATTGTTCCTACAGCACTTACTTTTAGCTCTTATACTTGGTGTTTATCTTATATCCTAGCACTGACCTTCCCTTCCTGCCCCTAATTTTAGTTTCAATTACATCTCCCTTATTTTTTATTCTTTTCCATTACTATTTAAATGTTTATCGTAATTCTTTCCTATGATTAAAATTTGTAAACCAATCATTATCTTAATTTAAACTGCATTTTAGACTTTTTTTAATCAGTATTTATTATCAAACTTATTTGCTTAGTTATTTAATTTTAATTATTTTTCACTCAAAAGAAAAAAATTTTTTTTCTTTTTTTTTTTTTAGTTTTTCTTTATATCTTATGCACCTCCCTATGGGATCCACCATGGTCATCAATTGGTCGGTTCCAAACAGCGCCCCATTCCCTTTTTTATTTCTTACATATATTATTATGTAACTTAATGTTCTATTTATTTATTATTTTTTTCTCTCCCTCTATATATATATATAGTATATAATAACCACAACAAATATATACATATACTCTTTTTAACTTCATATTTATCTTTTATTATTTTCATTTATTTTGCTGGCCCGCTACCCCTGATAAAGTTACTTTCTAAAGGGCAGGGTCCTGTCTCTTTCTCCTGCCGGTGCTCTGCCTGGGATTCGAACCCTGATCCCCGGTGGGAAAGACCAAACTCACTTTCCATTCCACCACCCATCCTGCTAGATCAGTAGGCCAGTGCCCACCTGACTTGAACCCAAAAACCCATAACCCCAACCCCAACCCCAACCCTAACCCTAACCACTAACCCTTACCTTGTGGAAGGAAGATACCCTGTGGAAGAAGAAAAACATTACAACACTTACCTGATTACCTTACCTGACCCAGCATATTCTCTGGGTCACTCTACCTTGGCATCCTTAGGCCCGGGTATACACCACACCCTGGATACTGCCATTATGACCCATAGGAAAAATGTTAACATATCAAAAAAAATGTCTCCTTGAGAAGGCGGTACCTATCGACTCAAATGGTCTGAAACATGCTTCCCTAAATGGTTCACAAGGTAGATTTTGCTTCAACACTTAGTCCAATTTCAGTACCAATCGTCTCCCATCATTTCCTATGGAAGAAACGTTTTGGCTTATACTCAGAACGAAGGTCGTAGAGACACTGGGTGGGTGGCTCAGACCTAATTGGGGGACGGCTGAACACGCCAGTCTTTGGTCCCATCTCTGCTACGACTTACGGTTCGAGATAAGCCGAGTTTAAAATTTTTTATTTCGCCAATGCATCTTGGGAACCGAAGTTCCCACAGGCGAGTGGCTGTACCGTTGGAAAGGGCGTGGCCGAATGTGGGGGTGGAACTGCGTTTTCAGGTCTCTTACGACCTTCCGTATTCAGCAAGCTACAGACCTTAACGAGTTGAGTGGTACGAATAGTGGCAACCTGTAACTAACCTACAACCCCACCTCCCACGTGGATCGAACTGACCGGTGGGAGAATGTTCTATCCCCGAGAAAGCCATGCCTCTAATGACTCCACAACAACAACCCTAACCACGATACTGAGTTTATCCTAACCCTAACTAACCCTAACCACCAACTAATACTAGGCGGCTACTAACGCAAACTCATCATTTCATATGACTCACGCTAACTCCACGCCTGCCTGACGTGCGTGGGGGCTTACGCTGTACTTGTAGTCCAGGGACTCTGGGATTGGTTCCACCCAGTGGTCTACTGCTGTTTGGTAATGGCAGCATAGACCAGCTGGCTGGAGCCAATCCCTGGTAGAGACCTAGGACCACGTGGACAAACCAAGAGTTCCCACTGTACTTGTTAACCTAATCAATTACTTGGTATTATTCCGCTGGCCTGAATACTTTACACTAACCCTAACCCATTTCTGGGTGGCTGCCTAACCCTAAACTCACTGGTTGTGGCACCCAGCAACCCTTCTGATTGGCCTTACTTCTATGTTTGGTAAGGCAGGAGTTGCCAATAGAGTAGTGCTGAATTTTGCCACAACCAGTGAGCTACCTGTGGGAAGGAAAGTACCCTGTGGAAGAAAGAAAACATTACAACACTTACCTGATACCTTACCTGACTCCCAGCAAGTCTTCTGGGCCACTTACCTTGCATCCTTAGGCCCCGGGTACACCCACACCCCTGGTATACTGCCATTTTGACCCCATAGGAAAAATGTTAGACATATCAAAAAAATGTCTCTTGAAAGGGTGCGTACCTATCGACTCCAAATGGTCTGAAAGCATGCTCCTAATGGTTTATCTACAGGTAGTTTTGGCTTCACAACTTAGTCAATTTTCAAGGTACCAATTCCGTCTCCCATTCATTTCCTATGGGAACAAACGTTTGCTTATAACTCCGAAACGAAAGGTCGTAGAGACACGGGGGTGGGTGCACGTCAAGACCTAATTAGGGGCCGCTGAACACGCCAGTCTAGGCCCATCTCTCTACGACTTACGGTCCCGAGATACAGCCGATTATAAAATTTTATAGCAATGCATCTTGGAACGAAGTCCCCACAGGCGAGGTGGTACCGTTGAAAGGCGTGGCCGAATTAGTGGGGGTGGAACTTGGTTCAGGTCTCTACGACTTCCGATCAGAAGCCTACAGACCTTAACGACGATATGGTAGGGGGTACGATAGGTGGCAAATTAACCTACCACCCTAACTCGTACCTAACCTAACCCTAACCCTAACCCTAACCCTAACCCTAACCCTAACCCTAACCCCACCCTATAACCCTAACCTAACCCTAACCCTAACCCTAACCCTAACCCTAACCCTTAAACCTCTCTTTCTCCTGCCGGCTGCTTCTGCCTGGGATTCGAACCCTGATGCCGGTGGGAAAGGACCACTTCACTTTCCTTCCACCACCCATCCTGCTAGATCAGTAGGCAGTGCCACCTTACTTGAACCAACACAAACCCCAACCCCAACCCCAAACCCTACTAAGCCGCTAACACCCTTACCTGTGAGGGAAGTATCCCCTGTGGAGAGAAAAACATTACAACACTTACCTTGATACCTTACCTGACTCCCAGCATTATCTCTGGGCACTTACCTTGCATCCTTAGGCCCGCGGGTACGACCACACCCTGTAATAGTGCATTTGACCCATAGGAAAAATGTTACATATCAAAAATGTCTCTTTGAAAGGGGGTACCTTCGACTCCAAATGGGTCTGAAACTGCTCTAAATGGTTTCTAACAAGGTAGATTTTGGCTTCAACACTTAGTCATTTTCAAGTGACAATCGTCTCCCATTCATTTCCTATGGGATAAACGTTTTGGTTATAACTCGCAAGAACGAAAAAGGTCGTAGAGACACGGGGTGGGTGGCCGTCAGACTAATTAGGGCGCTGAACACGTCCGGTCTTGGTCCGCATCTCGTTGACGACTTACGGTTCTCGAGATACAGTCCGATTTAATTTTACGCAATGCATCTTGGGACACCGAGAAGGTCAGAAGGCGAGTGGCTGGTACCCGTTGGAAAGGCGGGGCCGAATTAGTGGGTGGTGAAACTTGGTTTCACGGTCTTCTACGACCTTCCTATTCAGAACTACATAGACCTTACGAGTAATGGTGTGGGGTACGATAGGTGGCAAAACTTCTGTTTAAACCTAACCCTTAGACCCCTAACCCTAAACCCCTAACCCTAACCCTAACCCTAACCCATAAATCATTCAGTAATAGCATTTCCCACTCCGGCTCCTTTCATCAACTACCACAAATATAGTCATACTAATCACTGTACACTTGCAAATAAAGCATTACGTAGGGACGAAACAAAACATTCCGCACCACCGGCTTTCACAACATCTATACAACATTGGGGAAGGTCGATCCCCTAAGTCCCTTAGTAAGACATTTTCAGGCACTCCCCATTCACCTTACCATAACTGTTTTAGTAAAAAATAACTGACCGCATGGAACCTGGGGCAGAAGGAAGAGGAGCGGAGAAGATTTGGATCCCAGGCCTCAGGACACGGTGGCCGGAGGTCTAAACGATGATGAAAGAAGGACAACCAGCATCCACACCTCGCGGGTACAGTACTCCCCAAGCCTGTTTCTCGATTAGTCTATGGGGCCATGTGGATCCCATTCCAGTATAACCTGAAGACAGCAGAATGGTTTAGGCCCTGTTCTGCCATAGAGCGGCAGACTGGGGTTTCGAATCCAGGTCTGGACCGGGAGGTGCCCCATATTTTACTCTTATTCTTAACTTCTATAAATATTTGGAATTTTAAAATAGGGGCAGAGAAAACCCCCCCCCCCCTTTTTTTTTTCTGTCTTTTTTATAGTAATATTTGTTACAATTTTATGCATGTTTTTATTATTATTACTAACAGTATATTATAAGCACTTGTAATGTTCTACAGCACTTTACTTTTATGCTCTTATTAACTTTGTTGTTATCTTATATCCTAGGCACTTACCTTCCTTCCTTGCCCTAAATTTTAGTTCCTCAATTACATCCCCTAGGTTATGTTTTTAATCTTTTCCATTAACTATTATATGTTATCTTAATTTTTTCTACTGATTAATTTGTAAACCAATCCATTAATCTTAATTTAAAAACCTGCAATCTTTAGACTTTTTTAGATCGTTATTTATTATCATAACTTATTTGCTTATTTTAATTTAATTTTAATTAAATTTTTTCACAATCAAGAAGAAAAAATTTTTTTTTTTTTTTTTTTTTTGTTTTTCTTTATATTCTTGATGCACCTCCCTATGGTGATTCCACAGGCTCATCAATGGGTCGGTTCCCAGCTCCCCATTTCCCTTTTTTTATTTCTTCTTGACATATATTCTATTATGGTAAACTTAATTGTTCTATTTATTGTATTAATTTATTTTCTCTTCCCTCTATATATATATATAATATATACACACACAATTTAATATTACATATACTTTTTTTAAACTTCAATAATTTATCTTTTTTATTATTTGTTACATTTATTTTGCTGGGCCCGCTACCGACTGATAAAGTAGGCTTCTAGCAGGTCGCCTCTCTTTCGTCACTGGCCCGGTGCTTCTGCTGGGATTCGAACCTGATCCCCGGTGGGAAAGACCACTTCACTTTCCATTCCACCCACCCAGTCCTGCTAAGATCAGTAGCCAGTGCACACCTTACTTGAACCCAAAACCCATAACCCCAACCCCAACCCCAACCCTAACCCTAAACCCCAACCCTTACCTGTGGAAGGAAAGTTTACCCTGTGAAGAAAGAAAAACATTAACAACACTTACCTGATACCTTACCCTGACTCCCAGCATATCTCTGGCACTTACCTTGCATCCTTAGGCCCCGGGTACACCACACCCCCCCCCATGGTATACTGCCAATTTGACCATAGAAAAATGTTAACATATCAAAAAATGTCTCTTGAAGGGCGCGGTACCCTATCGACTCAAAATGGTCTGAAACATGCTCCTAAGATGGTTTCTACAGGTAGATTTTGGCTTCAACCACTTTAGTCAATTTTCAGTACAATCGTCTCGCCATTCAATTTCCTATTGGATGAAAAACGTGTTGGCTGTATTTAGACTCGCAGAACGAAAGGTCGTGGTAGAGACACGGGGTGGTGGCGTCAGACCTAATTAGGGGGGCGCTGAACCGCCAGTCTTGGTCCCATCTCTCTACGACTTACGGTTCCCGAGATACAGCGATTTAAAATTTTACGCAATGCATCTTTGGGAACCGAGGTTCCCACAGGGCGAGTGGCTGGTAACCGTTGGAAAGGAGCCGTGGCCCGAATTAGTGGGAGGTAGGAACTTGCGTTTCAGGTTCTCTCGACCTTCCTATCAGAACTACAAGACCTTAACGAGTTGTGGGGTACGATAGGTGGCAAAACTCTACGTTAAACCTAACCCTAACCCTAACCCAAACCCTAACCCTAACCCTAACCCTAACCCTAAAACCCCCCCCCCCCTTTTTTTTTCTCTTTTTTATTAGGTAAATTTTTACAATTTTATGCATGGTTTCTTTATTATTTTACTAACATATATTATAAGCCACTGTTATTGTTTCCTACAGCACTTACTTTTATGCTCTTATACTTGTTGTTTATCTTATATCCTAGCACTTACCCTTCCCTTCCTGCCCCTAATTTAGGTTCCAATTACATCCCTTATTTTTATCTTTTCCATTACTATTTAATGTTATCTTAATTTTTCTATGATTAATTTGAAACCAATCCATTATCTGAATTTAAACCTGCATTTTAGACTTTTTTAGAGTCAGGTTATTTATTATCATAAACTTATTTTGACTTATTTTAAATTTAATTTTAATTAATATTTTTCACGTGCAAAAGAAAAAATTTTTTTTTTTTTTTTTTGGTTTTTTCTTCTATATTCTATACACCTCCCTTATTGGTGTCCACGATGGTCATCAATTGGGTCGGTTCCAGCTCCCCATTTCCCTTTTTTTATTCTTACATATATTTATGTATGGATAACTTAATTGTTCTATTTATTATTTATTTTCTCTCCCTTCTATATATATATATATATATATACACACACAAATATATACATATACTCTTTTTAACTCCATATTTATCTTTTTATTATTTTTATTTATTTGCTGGGCCCGCTACCCCTTGATAAAGTTACTTCTAGCAGGTCCCTCTCTTTCTCCTGCCCGGTGCTCTGCCTGGGATTCGAACCCTGATCCCCGGTGGGAAGGACCACTGCACTCTCCATTCCACCACCCATCCTGTCAGATCAGTAGGCCAGTGCACACCATTTTATCTCAAACCTATAACCCCAACCCCAACCCCAACCCTAACCCAGCCAGCGCCACTGATCTGCATTCCTTCACCTCAACCCCTCCACCGGACATCCACAAGAATTAATCAACAGAACTACTATCCTCACACCTCAATGACGCCACCCCTCAAAAAGAAGACCTCCGCACACCCTCCATCCGGATCCACCAAAAACAAAGTTCCACAAAACTACCCCAACCTGGAATCGAACCACCATCACCCGTGTCCCAGTCCTGGCCCAGTCAGGTGAGCTACACACTCAGACACATCACACACAATATCAATTTCAACCGGAGACTCATCCACTCCTCAACCAGAACATTTCCCTCCAAATCCGACCAATCAGATTTGTACACCTGTTTTCCCTCCACAACACCTCACACACCCACACACCTAACCAATCACCACATGACACACACACACTTACTGTTGGGGGAGGGACTAACCTCCCTCCCTCAACAGTTTTTAAAGCACACAAGGAGTCATTGTTGTAAATCCCCTGAGGAAGCAGCACGACTGCGAAACGTCGGGACCCCGCTCTTATGCGTAAGACTTTTTACTCTGTTTTTATTGTGTGTATTAAGAACTTTTAAACCCTCATCTTTGAGTGGATTTTAATTGTTTTTAATTGGTGTTTTTAACCAAATTATTTAATAAAGTTTAGTTTTAATCATTGGTGGAGGGCTCTGCCAGCCCCACAACAGGCAGAAAGACTCTTTTTCCTGTTTTTTTAACTGTCCACCTACAAGTCCATCAGGACCAACACCCGGATCATAAACAACAACTTTCCACCTACAAGAACCATCTTCAATAACCACTGGCACAAGACCATCAACCAACAAACATCTGTTTTCAACTCTGGATTCAACATCTACAACCACCAATCCAGAAGTTTTATTCATACCAGGACCAGATACACCAGCTAAAGAAGGTAAGAGCTCTCCACCTACATGTACCACATTTTTA
>NW_019175421.1:27076-31683 GCF_002260705.1 Seriola dumerili
AAAAAGAGAGAGATAAAAAACACATCAGTTCAAGCTTCGACAGAGGAGGACAGAGGTCCTATGGAGGAGGACGGAAACCCCCTGGAAGAGGAAAAACAAGACCAACCACACAGGTAAGATTAAAAATTAATTGAATTTAATTGAATTTTATTAATATTGAGTGTTTATTTGAAATAGTAGAACTGCAGACGTAATTGACCAAACGACTTGGGACAAAACTTAAAGCGTCAAGATATCGCAACTCAGCTAACCTAAAAACATTATTGAAAATGCATACAGGTCTCTTAACCTGATAAAAATAACTGATTTATTAAAATTATAATTCTGATTGAAGATAGGACACACACCGGGATTTGATCAACCCCGGCTGGGCCTTCCTCAGGTGAGGGTGTATAGTGATAAATGGCCGAAACGCCCTATGACCCTGGGGTCCACTACTGAAGATGTGTCCTGCAATTTACCACAATCATTTTTCTTAAATAAAATAAAGTAATTGATACATTTGTGGATTGTGGTACATGAAAGCTAATTGCTTTAACACAGTTGTCTCACGGCCTCCTGGGGACTGTGAATGTTAATTGATACATATGTATCTTTACCTATATTTATAGTCTATCTGACCTTTAACCTGGACCACTACAGACATGACTTTGGACCCAACTTTTGTATAGATGTTGAAGATAGCTCGATTACGAGATCCATAAATGGTGATTAATCTGCGTTTAAATGTAATTACACATTGTCACAAATATTAAAGGTCACTCATGACCTCTTATCCAACAAGCTAAAACAATAAAGCTATTAAATGGTCTTGTGTGTTGTGGTCTCCACTGATCTTCGTGGGACTTTTGCTTCGTGTCTCCGCTCTCTCTCTCTCTCTCTCTCTAGCCTCTCCACTGATCCCTAATCAGGGATTGGTAATTGAGGAACTGAGGTTCTGATTCTTCATTCTTTCTCTCTCTCTCTCTACTATGGTATGGTATGGTATATACAAAGTGGGGGACTCCGGTTGACATGCGCTGGCCAGTGCATTGCCTTTGGCTCTCTATTCAACCAGGATGCCCAGTGGCATCATGGGGAGAGTCATCGAGATAATTTTCCTCAACCTAACCCGCCAGTGCCTTCGGACTAGCCGTTTCCTTAACACATAAGTGTTACCAAAAAACCTACCATTCTCTCTTCTCCTCTCCTCTCTCTCTCTCTCATCCCCTCTGGACGTCTAAACAATTATTCACCTTACAAATCCTTAAATGGAAGACAGCCACGATCTATGACCTTTGACCTTTAAAGATTTCAGGGAGAGTATTATAGATGAAAAGACTGTATGGAAATGGAAGAATTTCAGGATGTTGTTCAATCGCCATTCTTCACCTTACAAACCTGGAAATGGAAGACAACCTCAGTATGTGACCTTTGACCTTTAAAGATGTTGACAAGAATATTACAGAAGATAATGCTGAATGGAACATGGAAAAAATTTCATAAGGTTAATCAACTAACATAATTACGAAATTGAAAACTCATTTTGTAACTACCATTTTACTACTCTTTGGGGGACATCTTCTTCTTCATCACACCATGACTTGAAATAGAAGACATCCACGGAACATAACCTTCGATAGTCAACGATCTTGAAACTGTCAAATCATCCACGGCTGCTTTTCTTATGGCCTTTCGGCTATGCTACAAGGTGATTCGACTCTAAACCAAACATTAAAGGTCACCGAAGGACAAGTCTCTCAACTCCATTGAACAAACTCAGATCATAAAATGTCTTCTTCCTTGTCATCTTGACTACTCTTCGTGGGATTTCTTCTTTATCATCATCATCATCATCCTTGAATTGACATGGAGAACAACCACCGGACATAACCTTTGACCTTTCAAGATCTTGAAACCTTCAAAAGACTCATCAACTTAATTTCTTGAAACTTGTGATCATCATCACCTTACCATGTTTGGTGAATCAGAAAATAACCCTGGATGGGGACTGCAGACCATTGGATGAACCTGAAGACCCTAGGTGTAGACTGAAGATCCTAGATGAGGACTGAAGACCATTAGATGACACCTGAAGACCCTAGATGAAAACTGAAGACTACTAGAAAAAACCTGAGGACCCTAGATGAGAACTGAAGACCATTAGATGAAACCCGGAAACCTTAGATGGGAAATGTAGACCCTTCTTCTTCATCATCATCATCATCATCATTATCTTTACTACTAAATGCCTAAACCTAAGCCTTGGATCTGGACCTAATCCTAACCTTGTCCCTCGAAGTTATACCCAACCTTGTATTTTATCCTAACCCTAACCATGGGGGAATCAGAAAATAACCCTGGATGGGGACTGCAGACCATTGGATGAACCTGAAGACCCTAGATGTAGACTGAAGATCCTAGATGAGGACTGAAGACCATTAGATGACACCTGAAGACCCTAGATGAAAACTGAAGACTACTAGAAGAAACCTGAAGACCCTAGATGAGAACTGAAGACCATTAGATGAAACCTGGAAACCTTAAATGGGAAATGTAGACCCTTCATCATCATCATCATTATCTTCACTACTAAATGCCTAAACCTAAGCCTTGGATCTGGACCTAATCCTAACTTTGACCTTCGAAGTTACACCCAACCTTGTATTTTATCCTAACCCTAACCATGGAATTGAAGGCGGATTAGCCCTATGTAAATGAAAACAGTGGAATCTCCAGATGTGAATCAACAAACAAAATTCCAAAATCAAACTTTATCTTATAACCAGACATCTTTATTGCTCTTCGTGGGATATATTCTTCTTCATCATCATCATCATCATCATTGAATTTAAGATTACTGGAAATGACCTTTGACCTTTCGGAATCTTGAAAGTTTCAGAACGCCTCATCATCGCAGCTACTTCTCTTACGGCTTTTAGCCATGCTGCAGTGACTATGATCACAAAATTTCTTGTAACTTGTCATCTTGACTGCTCTTCGTGGGATATCTTTCTTCATCATCACCATCATCACCATTCTTGAATTGAAATGGAAGATGACCACCGGACATAACCTTTGACCTTTCAAGATCTTGAAACCTTCAAAACACTCATCAGCAGTTACTTTTCTCATAGCTTATAGGCTATATTGCATTGTTTCATTGTCATTTGACACTGTCATAAACATTAAAGGTCACTGGCTGACAACTCTCTCAACCCCTTTGAACAAAAGAACAAGATTACAAAATCTCTTGGAAGTTGTCACCTTTACTGTTTTTTGTGGGATATCATCTTCTCCTTCCTCTTCATCATCGTCATCATCACCCTTACCATGTTTGATGAAACCTGGGGACCCTAAATGAGAACTGAGGACCCTAAAGGATGACTGAAGAACTTGAATGAGGATGGAAGGTCATCAAATGAAACCTGGAGATTTTAGAGGAGAACTGAAGACTACTAGATGAAACCTGAAGATCCTAGATGAAAACTGAAGACCTTAGATGAGGACTGAAAACTCCTAGATGAAACAGCAGACAATAGATGGAAATTGAAGACCAATGGATAATCCTTAAGACCCTAGATGAGGACTGAAGACTACTAGATGAAACCTGAAGACCACTAAATGATACCTGAAAATTCTGGAGGAGAACAGAAGACCATAAATGATGATGGTAAACCACTAGATGGAACATGGAGATGCTTGATGAGAATTGAAGACCACTGGATGACACCTGAAGACCCTGGACAGGGACGATGGACCATTGGTTGAATCTGAAGACCATAGATGTAGACTGAAGATCCTAGATGAGGACTGAAGACCCTAGATGGAAACTGAAGACCACGAGATGGAACCTGGAGAACTCAAATGGGAAATATTAGACCCTTCATCATCATCATCATCATCATGATCTTCACTATCAGATGCCTAAACCTAAACCTTGGATCTGGACCTAATCCTAATTTTGATCTCCGAAGTTACACCTAACCTGGTATTTTATCCTAACCCTAACCATGGAATTTTGTGCATCTTAATTCCAGGCTCTGGCTCTAACCCTAATGAAGATTGATTAATTATAATTAATTAAATAATTAATTGATTAATAATTATTAATTGCAATAATTATTGTTATTAGGACTAAAAGATCTTTGGAATAACAGTAATAATGCATTTTTACCCTTTAAAATCCTCTCCTTACTCTGGAATCGTCTCTTTCGCGGATGTTTCGCGGGTGCTTCGAAACAGAGGGTATAAAAGGAATCCGGACTCACGAGCACACAATCAGTTCGAGCTTCGACAGAGGAGGACAGAGCTCCTCAGGAGGAAGACGGAGACCCCCTGGAAGAGGACAAATGAGACATCTAAGACAACAAGGATGGAATTTAACCCTTTAAAAACTTTTCTTCATTTTAAAATCAATTTTTCTTCGTGTGTGTTTCGCGGATGCTTTGAATCAGGGAGCATAAAAGGAATGCTGACTCAGAAAAAAACACAATCAGTTCAAGCTTCGACAGAGGAGGACAGAGGTCCTATGGAGGAGGACGGAAACCCCCTGGAAGAGGAAAAACAAGACCAACCACACAGGTAAGATTAAAAATTAATTGAATTTAATTGAATTTTATTAATAT
>NW_019175421.1:31708-33016 GCF_002260705.1 Seriola dumerili
ACCTACAAGTCCATCAGGACCAACACCCGGATCATAAACAACAACTTTCCACCTACAAGAACCATCTTCAATAACCACTGGCACAAGACCATCAACCAACAAACATCTGTTTTCAACTCTGGATTCAACATCTACAACCACCAATCCAGAAGTTTTATTCATACCAGGACCAGATACACCAGCTAAAGAAGGTAAGAGCTCTCCACCTACATGTACCACATTTTTAGAGGTAAGTCTACACACAGGAGCGGGGCACAAAATGGCTCCTCCACACACACACACACACATACACCTACATCCACACATACACCCACCCCGCTCATGAACATTAACATACAACCACCCACACATAGATCCCTCATCAACACACACCCACCCTTACTTAACCACCCACCAGACCCAGAAACAAGACAAACCAGCAAACATTATTTTAAATTGATTCAGGCTTTCCATCACAAACACATCATGGACACAGCATTACACACAGGTACATTTCCACCAGGCATGCTCAGACAGGTTACAAGACTCACAGATTTCATCAAACCATCTACACCCACTACAGATACAAGAAACAGGATACATAACAACACAACACAATGGATGCACAACACAATACTCATTTTACAACAACACTACCAGATCACAATAGCCAGCCATACAGACACATCCCCACACAACCCACTAGCCCTGCAAATAGCCACCGGCTGGGCCAGAAAACGGTATGGGACCAGACTATCACCAGAAACTCTACAGTCAATACAGCAACTCCTACAGCCATCCCAAACAGCAACTACAACCTCACCACCAGACCGTCGACAGAAACAACCTATGATCAACAATTTACCCACCATCTCAGAAGAACACTATCCTCCCCTGCCCAGACCTGTTGCCCCCAACACACTATCCCTCTACCTAGGCCCCCGCAAGTCAATAATAGAAGAAATCAAGTCTTCCCCCTCCTCCTCCACGCCATTCCAAGAAGAAGAATCTCACCAAACCACCACCGGTACCCAAACTACACCCCAACAGACCATGAATCCCAAGCCCACTGCCCTTCCCCCACCCTACCCTATCTACAAGAAATCCACCTCTACCACTCCACTCAACCCCCAACCCACCCGAAGAGGACCAATTCGACCCCCACCACCAGTCAAGAATCATCCGGAAAAGACCACCAAACATCCCACAGATACCAAGGACCCAACATCTGACCCGACTACCTCCACCCCAATACAACACAGGACCCGAAAAGTAACCTGGGGACCCCTACCAACCAGAGAAGACCAGCAGCCACCCATCCCCCATACA
>NW_019175421.1:33041-41286 GCF_002260705.1 Seriola dumerili
GAAAAAACGATAGACAACATGCTTAACCTCATACAATTAAACCGGACCCCGCATACTCTGCCAACTACCTTTGCATCCTTAACGCCCCAGGAGTACCACCACACCCCTGTATACTCCATTTCACCCATACGGGGAAAAATATGTTACTCATATCTAAAAAAAAGTCTCTTGCAAAGTTACCAGTAACAGATAATCGACTCCAAATGCGTCTAAAACCGATGCTCCATAAATTTCTACAATCTAATTTTGGCATCAACACTTTAGGTCAAATTTCCAATACACAATCGATCTCCATTACATTCCATATGGGAATAAACGTTCTCTGAAAATCTCCAGAAGCAAAGTTCGTAGAACACGAGGTGTGGCGTCTAGACCGTAATTTAAGGGGAGCCTGAACACCCTATCTACAGTCCCATCTTCTCTACGACTTACGGTTTCCCGAGATCACATCCGATTTAAAATTTTACGCAAGGCATCTGGAAACCGAATCTCCACACTATGGCTGGTACTTTAAAGAGCTGGGGGCGAATAGGTGAGGGGAATTATGGTTCAAGGTCTCTAACGACCGTCCTATCAAGAACTACAGACTCTATAACGAGTATGGAGGTACGATAGGCTGCAAAAACTCTTTAACCTACCCTAACCCATAACCCTAACCCCTAACCTCAACGCCATAACACAACCCAACACCAACCCACTAACCCTAACCCTAAACCCTAACCCTTAAACCCTAACCCTAAGCCTAACCCTAACCCCGAACCCATCCGGTTAAAACAACACAACATTCCACAGACAACAAGGACCCTACTTCTGACCCAACCACCTCCACTCCAATAGAACACCGGACACGCAAAGTCACCTGGGGACCCCTACCAGCCAAAGAAGACCAACAGCCAACCACTCCCCGCACACCTCTCTCCCCTATCCCACCCCTCACTCCCCCAGCCATCAAGTTCATCAAGCCCATACCCATCATTGAAACGACAGCTCAAGTCCATGGTTCCCCCCGACAACCCCATAACCCGGAAGAACTACAAACCCTCACTCTCAGCACCCACTCCAATGTCTCTGTTCACATCCCTGACACTGTTTTCACCTCCTCTCCCCTCACAGATGGTGCAGCCGCCCGGGTGGGTCCACCAGGACAGACAGTACCCCAAACAGAAAAAAGACCTACTACAGTCAGAGAATCGGCTATCATGATGAAAGGGTCAAACAAGGTTACCCATAACCTCAACATAACCCATTCTGAGCCCTCTCTTACAAATTCTGCGAGGGGTGCACTGTCCGAAGTGGGCCCCCCGGATGCTGCACCATCTCCACCCCCACACATCCTCGAGACTCCCCTTATTTTGGACCATCCCTCCCCACCACAACAGTCTCCACCTCCTTTAACTACCTCATCCCCTCTGCAATCCCCTATTTCCCATCCTTCCCCACCCAACTCCCCCTCCTATCCCATACTTACCCCTCGCAACTCACTCCCTCTCCATCACTCTCCCCCTCCTCTCTCAACACACCCCTGCCCCGACCCAGAACCGGACACCCCAGACTCACCCCCAGAAGACCTTTCAACGTCACATGGCCACAACATCACACCAACCTTGGAAATAACCCAAGCCGGATACCTCGAACCNCACTGTCCGAAGTGGGCCCCCCGGATGCTGCACCATCTCCACCCCCACACATCCTCGAGACTCCCCTTATTTTGGACCATCCCTCCCCACCACAACAGTCTCCACCTCCTTTAACTACCTCATCCCCTCTGCAATCCCCTATTTCCCATCCCTCCCCACCCAACTCCCCCTCCTATCCCATACTTACCTCTCCCAACTCTCTCTCTCTCCATCACTCTCCCCCTCTTCTCTCAACACACCCCCGCCCGGAACCAGAACCAGAAGCGGACACCCCAGATTCACCCCCAGAAGACCTCCCAGCGTCACCCTGCTACAACATCACATCACCATCAGAAATAACCCAAGCCGGACACCTCCAACCCCTTACCGAAGAATGCAGACTTCCCACCATCACCCCACCTCCCCTTCCTTCCACAACTCCAAACGCAACATCATCCGGACAGACTCTCTACAGACCATCATACCATATCGCACGCCCCAACCGTAAGATCCAGGACTGGTTTTTCAAACCCAGAAAACCAGTCCTGGTTCTTGGAGACTCTAACATCAACCGCATTCCAGCCCATACCCACCAACAAATTCAACTGGACAGTTACCCCGGAGCCAATTCCTACCACTTCCTCAAAGTCCTCGAAAAGACCATACCCAATCCCAACACCAAGATAGTGGTCTTTTCCATCGGAATCAACAATAGGGACCAGGACCCCAGGCAGACCACCACAAAACAACTCAGGACCCTCTTCCGCCAGGCAAAGTCGACCTTCCCAAATGCCGACATCTACTTCCCCATCATGAACTTCTCACCCCATCTCACCCCCGCACAGAAAGGTAACCTCACACTTATCAATAACATCATGACCACTCACTTTCCGTTCCTAACAGAAATCCCACACGACACCTTTTTAACAGAGAAAGACAACATTCATTGGACACCTACCACAGCTAAATTGATCTTTGAAAACTGGTTACAACAATTAAATTTACAATAACCTGTAAGGCTAACCCAGACACTCACACACACACACAGGACCTGGGGTGGAATTCCCCATCCAACATTCTTAACCTCTCTACCCTTTTCACCCCCTCCCCCTCACAGCTATCCCTTTTGGAGAGGGGACTCTCTTTCATTCCACGCCCCAACAAACTTGACCGGGAGGAACTTCAGAGGGACCTTCACAAATTCCACAGACGACTTAAAATCATTGACTACTTCCATCTTCAACCCGACCGACAGCCACTACCCTTCATCCATCCATCTCACTGGGAACCAAACTCCGACATTCTCCATCCCCTGACCCGCCAATTCATTTATAAGAACAAAAGGGCCCTTCAGCGTTTCCGGCCCCCAACAGATGTCCCTGACAATCTTTCGGGGCCGGAACGCAGGGCCCTGACTGACCTAACTCACAACCCCAATATCATAATAAAACCAGCAGACAAAGGATCCAAAATAATCATCATGGATAGACAGCAATATCTCACAGAAGCTAACAGACAATTAACGGACATCACATACTATAGACCCCTTGCCGAGACAATCCAACCACAGACCCAGACTCAACTCAGGAACATTATTCAGACTCTCTACAATAAAAAATACATCAAAGCAAAACAAAAAGACTATCTGTTCGGACCTGATAACCCACGACCCCGTTACTTCTACCTGCTACCCAAAATCCATAAAGACCCGCAAACCTGGACTATCCCCTCTGAGGTTCCTCCTGGCAGACCTATAGTCTCTGATTGTAACAGCTCCACATATCACATCTCTCAGTACATTGATCACTTCTTAGGTCCCCTCTCCACCCGCCACCCCAGTTACATCAAGGATACATATCATTTTATTGACATCATCAGACCCATGGCTGTCCCTCCTCAATCACTTCTCTTCACCATTGACATCAATAACCTCTACACTAATATCAACACCCACCTAGGACTGCAAACACTTCGCACCATCTTCAATAGAAATCCGGATCCATCACGCCCTGACTCAGAACTCCTCCAATTAATAGAACTCTGTCTGAACAATAATGATTTTCTTTTCAATAACCAGTTTTATTTACAGGTCCACGGGACAGCCATGGGTCAGAGATTTGCACCTTCCTATGCAAACCTCTACATGAGCGAGTGGGAGCGAGAAGCCTTAGCCAAATGCCCTTTACAACCATCCCTCTACCTCAGATTTTTAGATGACATTTTCGGTATCTGGCCCCACGATCATTCCAAATTCCCAGAATTCATTTCCATTCTCAATAACCATCATCCCTCCATCACTGTCAAATATACAATAAATACATCACATATCAATTTCCTAGACACTACAGTTTTCTTCGGGCCCCCCAACACCATTCACAAATCACTACAGACCAAAGTTTATTTTAAACCTACAGACACACATGCACTTCTTCATAAATCAAGTTATCACCCCAAACACACATTCAAAGGAATCATTAAGTCACAACTCATCCGTTTTTTTCGTATCTGCAGTAACATTCAGGACTTCCACACAGCCACCAGTACCCTTTTTACCAGTTTACGCCCCAGAGGCTACTCAAAACGCTTCCTCCGTACCATCAAAAACTCCACACTGGCCTCTCTCGCTCCCACTCGCTCTCCCTCCCTTCCTCCACCTTTCCACACTTCCTCTCCACCCCAGGTCCAGGAGCTTGGGCCGTCGGTAAGTCCTCTCCCCTACCCGAATCTGGGTCTGCATCCCCATCCCCTCTCCTCTACTTCTGACCCCCACCCCTTCCCTCACCCTAAACCTAACCCACCCCCCACCCAACACTCTAGTCCTAACCCCAACCCATCCCCTTACCCTAACCCACTCCTGTCCCCCTGCCCTAACCCCAACCTACCCCCTACCTTTTTCCCTAATCCTAACCCCAACCCCAAGGACAGGCACGGCCCAAGCTCACCCCATACATACACCCCACCAACACACCACAATTCTCCTTTATCACTACATCTGATACCCCTCGTCTCCACCTTTTCTCACCAAACCACCGGCCTACATCGCATCATCAAACACAACTTTTCCAGCTTACAGTCTCAACATCCGGCTTTTCATAACCACAAAATCATTTCAGCTCACAGGAAACACAAGAGCCTTCAGTCTACTCTCATCAGATCACAGTTCACCGACCACAGACCCACACCCCTACTTCNCAGCCAGTGCCACTGATCTAAAAACCTCCATCTCAATCCATCACCGGACCGGAAAAGAAAGAATCAACACAACCTCCATCTCCACGCTTCTACCACCCTTCTCAAAAGAAGACCTCCGCATACCCTTCATCCAGACCACCAACAACAGATCACCATAACCCTGCCTTCACCGGGACTTGAACCGCCGCCGCCCGTGTCCCGTCCCTGGCCCAGTCAAGGTGAGCTATACACTCAGACACTCCACACACAATATCAATTTCAACCAGAGAATCATCCACTCCCCAACCAGAACATTTCCCTCCAAAAACCAACCAATCATACTCAGCCACACGCTTTCCCTCCAAAACACCTCACACACCCACACCTCTCAACCAATCAACACATGACACACACACACACACACACACACTTCCTGTTGGGGGAGGGACTAACCTCCCTCCCTCAACAGCTTTTTAATGCACACGAGGAGCCATTATTGTAAATCCCCTGAGGAAGCAGCAAGTCTGCGAAACGTCGGGACCCCGCTCCTCTGCGTAAGACTGAACTCTGTTTTATTGATTTTATTGAGAACTTTTATACACTCTCTTTTGAGTGGTTTTAAATTGTTTTAATTGGTGTTTTTAAACAAATTTCTCTAATAAAGTTTAATTTTAAGCACTGGTGGAGGGCTCTGCCAGCCCCAAAATAGGCAGAAAAGACTCTTTTTTCTCTGCTCTCACTGTCCACCTCCAAGTCCATCAGGACCAACACCCGGATAATAAACCACAACCTCTCCATCTACAAGAACCAACTTCAACAAACAACTGAAATAAGCAGCCCATGAACACCTGGCTGAACCCTGGATCTAACTCCTACAACCACCACCACGGAGATCCATACACACCAGGACCGGTTACAACAACACAAAAAGGTAAGAGCTCTCCACCTGCATGTTTTCAATTTTTAGAGGTAAGTCCACACACAGGAGCGGGGCTCAAAATGGCTCCTCCTCCACACACACACACACACACACATACACACATACACCTAGACCCCTTATGGACATTAACACACAACCACCCACACATAGATTTCTCCCTAACACACAACAACCCATCCTTAACCATCCACCAGATCCAGAAACTAGACAGGCCAGCAAACAATATTTCAAGCTGATTCAAGCAATTCACCACAAACAGATCATGGATAAAACAATTCAAACAGGTACATTTCCACCAGGCATGTTAAGACAGGTTACTCGGCTCACAGACTTCATCAAACCATCCACACCCACTACAGATACCAGAAACAGAATACACAATAACACAACACAATGGATGCAAAATACAATAGTTATTCTACAACAACACTACCAGAACACAATAACCAACCATACAGACATACTCCCTCACAACCCGCTAGCATTACAAATAGCCACTGGCTGGGCCAGAAAAAGGTACGGTACCAGACTCTCCACAGAAACCCTGCAATCAACACAAGAACTCCTACTACCATCCCAGACAACCACTACAGCTCCAGGACCAGACAACCGGAAGAAGCAATCTACAATAAACAACCTACCCACCATCCCAGAAGAGCAATACCCCCCTCTGCCTAGACCTGCTGCCCCCAACACACTGTCCCTCTACTTAGGCCCCCGCAAATCCTTAATAGAAGAAACAACCAAGCCATCCACTCCCTCCCCCTGTACACCAAATCAAGAAGAAGAACCCCATCAAACCACCACCGGAACCCAGATTACACCTCATACCTCAACTGGCACCCAGACTACACCTCAACAGACTATGAACCCTGAACCCACTTCCCTTCCCCCACCCTCCCCCATATATAAGAAATCCACCTCCACCACTATACCCAATCCACAACCCCCCCGAAGAGGCCCGATTCGACCCCCCCCCCCAATCAAGAAACACCCGGGGCATATCACACAGCATCCCACAGATATCAAGGACCCAGCAGCTGACCCAACCACTTCCACTCCACTACAACACAGGACCCGCAGAGTCACCTGGGGACCCCTACCAACCGGACCAGAACAGCAGCCAACCATTCCTCGTACACCCCTTTCCCCCATCCTACCTCTCACTCCCCCAGCTATCAAGTTTATGAAGCCCACATCCATCATTGAAACTACAGTCCAAGTCCATGGTTCCCCCCGTCAACTCCACAACCCGCCAGAACTACAAACTCTAACTCTCAGCACTCATTCCAATGTTTCTGTTCACACCACTGACACTGTTCTCCCCTCCTCTCCCCATTCAGATGGTGCGGCTACCCGGGTGGGTCCAGCGGGACAGACAGTACCCCAAGCAGAAAAAAGACCTACCACAGTCAGAGAATCGGCTAAAGTGATGAAAGGGTCAAATAAGGTTACTCATGACCTCAACATAACCCACTCTGAGCCCTCTCTTCCAAATTCTGCGAAGGGTACACTGTCCACGGTGGGCCCCCCGGCTGCTGCACCATCCTCACCCCCACACACTCCCAAGATCCCCCTCATTACGGACCACCCTGCTCCATCTCAACAGACCTCACCTCCTGCTTCTACTTCAAGCCCCCTGCAACCCCCTATTTCCCACCCCTCCCCACTCACTTCCCCCCTCTATGCCACATCCACCCCTCCCAGCTCACCTCCTTTCCATCTTTCCCCTCCACTCTCTCCCGAGCCAGAACCGGACCCTCCAGACTCACCTCCAGAACACCTTTCAGTACCACGCAGCTACAACTCCACATCACCCCTGGCAATAACCCAAGCCTGCCACCTCCAACCCCCCACCGAAGAACCCAGAACTTCTGCCTCCACTCAACTTGCTGCCCCTTCCACAATTCCCACCATAACATCCCCCGGACAGACTTTCTCCAGACCCAACTACCACATTGCACGCCCGAACCGTAAGATACAGGACTGGTTTTTCAAGCCCAGAAAACCAGTCCTGATCCTTGGTGACTCCAACATCAATCGCATCCCAGCCCATACCCACCTACAAGTACAACTGGACAGTTACCCCGGAGCCAACTCTTACCACTTCCTAAAAGTCTGCGAAAAGTCCATCCCAAACCCCAAGGTCAAGATAGTGGTCTTTTCCATCGGGATCAACAATAGGGACCAGGACCCCAGGCAGACCACCACCAAACAACTCAAGACCCTCTTCCGGCAGGCCAAGTTGACCTTCCCCAATGCCGACATCTACTTCCCCATCATGAATTTCTCACCTCATCTCACCCCGATCCAGAAAGGTAACCTCACACTCATTAACAACATCATGACCACACACTTTCCGTTTTTAACTGAGATCCCACATGACACCTTCACAACAGAAAAAGACAATATTCACTGGACCCCTACAACAGCTAAACTGATTTTTGACAATTGGATGGCTCAACTAAATTTACAATAACCCATAAAGTCAACCTGGACATTCACACACACACACAGG
>NW_019175421.1:41540-42388 GCF_002260705.1 Seriola dumerili
TTTTTTTTTTTTTTTTTTTTTTTTTTTTTTTTTTTTTTTTTTTTTTCTGCACCTCCCCATGGTGATCCGCATGGTCATCGATTGGGTCGGTTCCCAGCTCCCCAACTTCTTCTTCTTTTTTTATGTTCTATTTTATATTTTATAGAATTATTGTAACCACTTAAAGTTATTTATTATTATTNTGGACCAGATAACCCACGACCCCGCTACTTCTACCTTCTACCCAAGATCCACAAAGAACCACAGACCTGGACAATTCCCTCTGAAGTCCCTCCCGGCAGACCCATAGTATCAGATTGTAATAGTTCCACCTACCACATTTCCCAGTACATTGACCAGTTTTTAGGCCCCCTTTCCACCTGCCACCCCAGTTACATAAAGGACACTTATCACTTCATAGACACTATCAGATCCATGGCTGTCCCCCCTCAATCACTTCTTTTCACCATTGACATCAATAATCTCTATACCAACATCAACACTCAACTAGGACTACAAACACTTCGCACCATTTTCAATAGAAACCCGGACCCATCACGCCCTGACTCAGAACTCCTGCAACTAATAGAACTCTGCTTGACCAATAATGATTTTCTTTTCAATAACCAATTCTATTTACAGATCCACGGGACAGCCATGGGTCAGAGATTCGCACCCGCCTACGCCAACCTCTACATGAGCGAGTGGGAGCGAGAAGCCCTAGCAAAATGTCCCCTACAACCATCCCTCTACCTCAGATTTTTAGACGACATCTTCGGTATCTGGCCCCACGAACACTCCAAATTTCCAGAATTCATTTCCATCCTCAATAACCATCACCCCTCCATCACTGTAAAACATACAATAAA
>NW_019175421.1:43191-44195 GCF_002260705.1 Seriola dumerili
TTTTTTTTTTTTTTTTTTTTTTTTTTTTTTTTTTTTTTTTTTTTTTCTCTTGTTTGTTGCTTTCATTTATTTGCTGGGCCCGCTACCCCTTGTTAAATCTAATTGCAGCAGGTCCCTCTCTTCCTTCTGCCCGGTGCTCTGCCTGGGATTTGAACCCTGATCCCCGGTGGGAAGGACCACTGCACTTTCCATTCCACCATCCACCCTGTTAGATCAGTAGGCCAGTGCACAGTAATTGAAATCAATACCCAGAACCCCAACCCCAACCCCAACCCTAACCCAGCCAGTGCCACTGATCTACAAACCTTCACCTCAACCCACCACCGGACTGCAAAAAGAAAAACCAACTGAACCACCACCTCTACACCTCAACGTCATCAAAAAAACCCCCCCTTTTCCCCCCCCAAAAGGAAGACCTCCACACATTCTCCATCCGGACACATCTACCACAAACTACCATAAAACTGCCTCGACCGGGATTTGAACCGCCGCCGCCCGGATGCCGGACCTGGCCCAGTCAGGGGAGCTACACACCCAGACACTCCACACACAAATTCATTTCAATCAGAGTCTCCCTCACCCCCCAACCAGAACAATTCCCTCCAAAACCAACCAATCACATTTGAACACATGTTTTCCCTCCATAACACCTCACACACCCATACCCTTAACCAATCAACACATGACACACACACACACACACACACACACTTCCTGTTGGGGGAGGGACTAACCTCCCTCCCTCAACAGCTTTTAATGCACACGAGGAGTCATTTTTGTAAATCCCCTGAGGAAGCAGCACATACTGCGAAACGTCGGGACCCCGCTCTTCTGTGTAAGACTTTTACTCTGTCTTTTATTGTTTGTATTAAGAACTTTTATACCCTCGATTTGAGTGGTTTTTTAATTGGTTTTAATTGGTGTTTTTAATCAAATTATTTAATAAAGTTTGATTTTAATTCACCGGTGGAGGGCTCTGCCAGCCCAACAATAGGCAGAAGGAC
>NW_019175422.1:0-578 GCF_002260705.1 Seriola dumerili
CATCCCTGCCCCGAACCAGAACCGGACATCCCCGACTCACCTCAAGAAGACCTCCCATTACCACCCGGCCATAACTCCACTTCACCTTCAGCAACAACCCCAGCCTACTACCCCCAACCCTCCACTGAAGAACCCAGGACTCCCACCACCATCCCACATCTTCTGCCTTCCACAACCCCTACCGCATCATCTCCAGGACAGACGCTCAACAAACCAACCTACCACATCGCACGTCCCAGCCGTAAGATCCAGGACTGGTTTTTCAAACCTAGAAAGCCAGTCCTGATCCTTGGAGATTCAAATATAAACCGCATCCCGCCCCATAACCACCCACAAATACAACTGGACAGTTACCCTGGAGCCAATTCTTACCACTTTCTTAAAGTTCTGGAAAAGTCCATTCCCAACCCGACCGTTAAGATAGTGGTCTTTTCTATCGGGATCAACAATAGGGACCAGGACCCCAGGCAGACCACCACCAAACAACTGAAGACCCTTTTCCGGCAGGCAAAGTCGACCTTCCCCAATGCTGACATCTATTTCCCTATCATGAACTTCTCACCCCATCTCACCCCAAC
>NW_019175422.1:1011-4896 GCF_002260705.1 Seriola dumerili
CACACACACACACACACACACATACACATACACCCACATCCACTCATACACTCAGACCCCTTATGGATATTAACATACAACCACACACACATAGATTTGTTAACAGCACACAACAACCCATACTCAACCACCCACCAGACCCAGCAACCAGACAGGCCAGTAAACTTTATTTTAAACTGATTCAAGCATTACACCACAAACAGATTATGGATTTAGCACTAGATTCAGGTACATTTCCACCAGGAATGTTAAGACAGGTTAACCGGCTCACTGATTTCATCAAACCATCCACACCCACCACAGATACCAGAAATAAAATACAGAACAACACAACCCAATGGATGCACAATACAATAGTCATTTTACAGCAACATTATCAGAACACAATAACAAGCCACACGGACACAACCCCCCACAACCCACTAGCCTTACAAATAGCCACCGGCTGGGCCAGAAAAAGGTACGGCACCAGACTCTCCACAGCCACCCTGCAATCCATACAAGATCTTCTACAACCATCCCAGATGACCACTACAACCCCACGACCGGACCATCACCAATCTACAACCAGCTCTCTACCCACCATCCCCGAAGAACACTATCCCTCCCTACCCAGACCAGCTGCCCCAAGTGCACTATCCCTCTATTTAGGCCCCCGCAAGTCACTATCCGAAGAAATCAAGTCATCTCACTCCCCCTGCACACCGATCCAAAAAGAAGAACCTCATCAAACTACAACTGGCACCCAGACTACACCCCAACAGACTGCTACACCCAAGCCCACTACCTTCCCCCCATCCTACCCCATTTATACAAAGTCCCCCCACCCCCTACCCACCCGAAGAGGACCCATCCGACCACCACCACCAGCCAAGATACATCCCGGAAAAACAACACAACAACCCACAGACACGAAAGAAACAACAACTACTCCAACCACCTCAACACCATCAGAACACAGGACCCGCAGAGTCACCTGGGGACCCCTACCAACAATAGAAGACCAACAACCAACGGTTCCCCGCACACCCCTCTCCCCTATCCTACCCCTCACCCCCCCAGCCATCAAGTTCATCAAGCCCAAAACCACCATTGAAGCAACAGCTCAAGTCCACGGTTCCCCCCGCCCACCTCAAAACCCAGAAGAATTACAAACACTCACCCTCAGTACCCATTCCAATGTTTCTGTTCATATCACTGACTCCATTCTCACCTCCTCTCCCCATACAGATGGTGCAGCAACCCAGGTGGGCCCAACGGGACAGACAGTACCCCAAACAGAAAAAAGACCTACCACAGCCAGAGAATCGGCTAACATGATGAAAGGGTCAAACAAGGTTATCCATAACCTGAACATAACCCACTCTGAGCCCTCTCTTTCAAACTCTGCAAGGGGTACACTGTCCCACGCGGGCCCCCCGCTTGCTGCACCATCTCCACCCCCACACAACCCCCAGACTCCCCTCATCATGGACCAGTCCTCTCCACCTCAACAGACTTCACCTCCTGCATCTAGCTCATCCCCCCGACAACCCCCTATTTCCCATTGTTTTCCAACCAACTCCCCCTCCTACCCTATATTCACCTCTTCTAGCTCACCCCCTCCCCATCACTCCCCTCCCCCACTCCTAACACATCCCTGCCCCGAACCAGAACCGGACATCCCCGACTCACCTCAAGAAGACCTCCCATTACCACCCGGCCATAACTCCACTTCACCTTCAGCAACAACCCCAGCCTACTACCCCCAACCCTCCACTGAAGAACCCAGGACTCCCACCACCATCCCACATCTTCTGCCTTCCACAACCCCTACCGCATCATCTCCAGGACAGACGCTCAACAAACCAACCTACCACATCGCACGTCCCAGCCGTAAGATCCAGGACTGGTTTTTCAAACCTAGAAAGCCAGTCCTGATCCTTGGAGATTCAAATATAAACCGCATCCCGCCCCATAACCACCCACAAATACAACTGGACAGTTACCCTGGAGCCAATTCTTACCACTTTCTTAAAGTTCTGGAAAAGTCCATTCCCAACCCGACCGTTAAGATAGTGGTCTTTTCTATCGGGATCAACAATAGGGACCAGGACCCCAGGCAGACCACCACCAAACAACTGAAGACCCTTTTCCGGCAGGCAAAGTCGACCTTCCCCAATGCTGACATCTATTTCCCTATCATGAACTTCTCACCCCATCTCACCCCAACTCAAAAAGGTAACCTCACTCTCATCAACAATATCATGACCACCCACTTTCCATTTTTAGCAGAAATCCCACACGACACCTTCACAACAGAAAAAGATAACATTCATTGGACATCTACAACAGCCAAACGGATTTTTGACAACTGGTTAGATCAATTAAATTTACAATAACCTATAAAGCCAACCCGGACACACACACACTCACACAGGACCTGGGGTGGAACTCCCCCTCTAACATTCTCAACCTGTCTACCCTCTTTACCCCATCCCCCTCACAGTTATCCCTCCTGGAGAGAGGACTTTCTTTCATTCCGCGCCCCACCAAACTGGACCAGGAGGAACTTCAGAGGGACCTTCACAAATTCCATAGAAGACTAAAACTTATCGACTACTTCCATTTCCAACTAGACCGACAATCACTACCCTTCACCCACCCATCTCACTGGGAACCTCATTCCGACAGCCTCCATCCTCTGACCCACCATTTCATCACAAAAAATAAAAGGGCCCTTCAGCGTTTCCAGCCCCCGACAGACGTCCCAGACAATCTGTCGGGGCCGGAACGCAGGGCCCTGACTGACCTGATTCGCAACCCCAACATCGTAATAAAACCAGCAGACAAAGGTTCAAAAATTATAATCATGGACAGACAACAATACCTGACGGAAGCAAACAGACAACTAACAGACACTACCTACTACAGACCCCTCAATGAGACCATCCAGCTACAAACCCAGACGACCCTCAGGAATATCATTCAGACCCTCTACCATAAAAAATACATTAAATCAAAACAAAAAGACTACTTATTCGGACCAGACCATCCACGACCCCGATACTTTTACCTCTTACCCAAAATCCACAAAGATCCACAGACCTGGACAATTCCCTCTGAGGTTCCTCCTGGCAGACCCATAGTTTCGGATTGTAACAGCTCCACTTACCATATCGCTCAGTATATCGATCACTTTCTAGGTCCCCTCTCCACCCACCACCCCAGCTACATCAAGGACACATATCATTTCATCGACACCATCAGATCCATGGCTGTCCCCCCACAATCACTTCTCTTCACAATTGACATCAATAACCTCTACACTAACATCAACACCCAACTAGGTCTACAAACACTCCGCACCATCTTCAATAGAAACCCGGACCCATCACGACCCGACTCAGAACTCCTTCAACTGACAGAACTCTGCCTAAACAATAATGATTTTCTTTTCAATAATCAGTTTTATTTACAGGTTCACGGGACAGCCATGGGTCAGAGATTTGCCCCGGCTTATGCCAACCTCTACATGAGCGAGTGGGAGCGAGAAGCCCTAGCCAAATGCCCCCTCCAACCATCACTTTACCTCAGGTTTTTAGACGATATTTTCGGTATTTGGCCACACGATCACTCCAAATTCCCAGAATTCATATCCATTCTTAATAACCATCACCCCTCTATCACCATCAAACACACAATAAATACTTCACATATCAACTTTCTAGATACTACAGTTTTTTTCGGGCCCACCAACACCACTTTCAAAACACTACAGACAAAAGTTTACTTCAAACCCACGGACACACATGCTTTACTTCATAAATCTAGTTATCACCCTAAACATACATTCAAAGGAATCATAAAATCACAACTCATCCGTTTTTTTCGCATTTGTAGCAA
>NW_019175422.1:5301-14696 GCF_002260705.1 Seriola dumerili
CCGGACCCATCACGACCCGACTCAGAACTCCTTCAACTGACAGAACTCTGCCTAAACAATAATGATTTTCTTTTCAATAATCAGTTTTATTTACAGGTTCACGGGACAGCCATGGGTCAGAGATTTGCCCCGGCTTATGCCAACCTCTACATGAGCGAGTGGGAGCGAGAAGCCCTAGCCAAATGCCCCCTCCAACCATCACTTTACCTCAGGTTTTTAGACGATATTTTCGGTATTTGGCCACACGATCACTCCAAATTCCCAGAATTCATATCCATTCTTAATAACCATCACCCCTCTATCACCATCAAACACACAATAAATACTTCACATATCAACTTTCTAGATACTACAGTTTTTTTCGGGCCCACCAACACCACTTTCAAAACACTACAGACAAAAGTTTACTTCAAACCCACGGACACACATGCTTTACTTCATAAATCTAGTTATCACCCTAAACATACATTCAAAGGAATCATAAAATCACAACTCATCCGTTTTTTTCGCATTTGTAGCAATATCCAAGATTTCCACACTGCCACCAGTACTCTATTCCATAGCCTACGTTCCAGAGGTTATTCCAAACGCTTCCTCCGCACCATTAAAAATTCCACATTGGCCTCTCTCGCTCCCACTCGCTCTCCCTCCCTCTCTCCACCTCTACACCCTTCCTCTTCACCCCAGGTCCATGAGCTTGGGCCGTCGGTAAGTCCTCCCCCCTACCCGAACCAGGGTTTGCATCCTCATCCCTCCTCCACCTTTGACCCCCATCCCTTCCCCCACCCTAAACCTAACCCACCCCACACCCCACATTTGGTTCCTAACCCCAACCCATCCCCTTTCCCTAACCATAACCCACTCCTGTCCCCCTCCCCTAACCCTAACCTACCCCCTTCCCCTTGCCCTAATCCTAACCCCAGCCCCAAGGACAGGCACGGCCCAAGCTCACCTCATAGACACACCTCACCCACACACCACAACCCGTCCTCTCTACCACATCTGATACCCTTCGTCTCCACCTTCTCTCACCAAACCATCAGATTACACCGCACCATCAAACACAACTTTTCCATATTACAGTCCCAACATCCGGCCTTCCAGAACCACCGTATCATCTCAGCCCATAGAAAACATAAGAGCCTCCAATCCATCCTCATCAGATCACAATTTACCGACCATAGACCCACACTCCCTCTCCCTTACAGCCATCACTATAAGAACAGAAAATTCATCCATAATCCATACAGTAATTCAGCATTTCCTACCCTCGGCTCCTTCTCCATCACCACCACCAATATAGTTTATATCATCACCTGTACACTCTGCAAGAAACACTACATAGGAGAAACAAAACATTCCACCCATACACGTCTGTCCCAACACCTTTACAACATTGGGGAAGGCCGACTCCCCACCCCCCTGGTACAACACTTTCAACTACACCCCCCCACCCATCTCATCATAACTGTCTTAGAAAACAATGACCGCTGGACCTGTGGGCAGAGGAAGAGAGCGGAGAAGATTTGGATCCACAGGCTCGGGACCACTGTACCCGGAGGTCTAAACGATGACTGAAGGAAGAAAAACCACATCCACTACCTCTGGGTACGGTACTCACGAGCCTGTTCCTGCAATTTTCTTGGGCCATGCGGATCCCATCCCATTACAACCTGAAAGACAGCGGAATGGTCTAAGCCCTGGTCTGCCATACGGCAGACTGGGGTTCGAATCCACGCCAGGACGGGAGGTGCATTTTTTACCTTTTCTATTTTAGCTTCTTTTTAAATATCAAACATTTGGAATTTTTAAAGAAAATAGGGAGGCAGAATCCCCCCCCCCCATATACTAATATTTTACAATTTGTAAGCATGTTGTTTTTACTAATATTATTTAAGCACTTATGTTTTATTCATGATGCACTTATCTTAATTCAGCACTTACCTTCCTGCCCCTACTTTTAGACCCAAATACACACCCATATCTTAACCCCCCTTTTTTTTTTTTTTTTTTTGTTGGTTTTTTTTTTTTTTTTTTTTTTTTTTTTTATAACATTACCTTGTCTTAGTTTTCCTCAATGAAATTTTAAACTTTCACAAGTTTTCTATTATATTACATTATTATATCATTACAATACTAATACTATAAATTTTATTATTTATTTAATTTTTTTTTTTTTTTTTTTTTTTTTTTTTTTTTTTTTTTTTTTTTTTTCTTCTCTCTGCACCTCCCCATGGTGATCCGCGATGGCCATCAATTGGGTCGGTTCCCAGCCCCCCCAACTCCCCATTTTCTTTTATATAACCCTATTTTATGTATTTATTGTGACCAATTAAAGTTCATATATTCATCTATTTTTTTAACCTTACATCTATTTTTTTTTTTATTATTGTTTTCATTTATTTGCTGGGCCCGCTACTCCTTGTTAAATTTATTTGCAGCAGGTCCCTCTCTTCATTCTGCCCGGTGCTCTGCCTGGGAGTCGAACCCTGGTCCCTGGTGGGAAAGACCACTGTTCTCTCCATTCCACCACCCATCCTGTCAGATCAGTAGGCCAGTGCACACTATTTTAATTCAAACCCATAACCCCAACCCCAACCCCACCCCTAACCCAGCCAGTGCCACTGATCTGCATTCCTTCATCTCAACACACCACCGGACTCTTACAAGAAATAACCAACAGAACCACCATCCTTACACCTCAACTATTCCACCCCTCAAAAGAAGACTTCCTCCATACACAGCCATCCGGATCCCCCAACAACAAAATCCCACAAGATCACCCCAACCTGGACTTGAACCGGCTTCTCCCGTGTCCCGACCCTGGCCCAGTCAGGTGAGCTACACACCTAGACATTTCATGACCAAATCAACTTCAACCAGACACTCACCCACACCTCAACCAGAACAATTCTCTCCAAAAACCAACCAATCAGATCCGGACACACGTTTTCCCTCCACAACACCTCACACACCCTATCTCTTAACCAATCACCACGTGACACACACACGACCGGAACAATCCACTTACCCTTCACCCACCCATTTCTCACTCGGGTTTGAACCTCATTCCGACCAAGCCTCCCATCCTCTGACCACCATTCATACACAAAAAAATAAAAAAGGGCCCTTCAGCGTTCCGGCCACCCGACAGACGTCCCAGTACAACTCTGTCGGGGCCGGGAACGCAGGGCCCGTGACTGACCTATTCGCAACCCCAACATCCGTAAATAAAACAACCAAGCAGACAAAGGCTTCAAAAATTATTAATCATGACAATACAACAATACCTGACGGAAGCAAACAGACAACTAACAGATACTACCTACCTACAGACCCCTCAATGAGACCATCCAGCACAAACCCAGACGACCCTCAGGAATATCATTCAGACCCTCTACCATAAAAATTACTATTAAATCAAAACAAAAAAAGACTACTTATTTCGGACCAAGACCATCCACCGGACCCCGATACTTTACCTCTTTACCAAAATCCACAAGAAGATCCACGACCTGTTACAATTTCCCTCTGAGGTTCCTCCTGGCAGACCCATAGTTTCGGATTGTTAACAAGCTCCACTTTACCATATCGCTCAGTATATCGATCAACTTTCTAGGGTCCCCTCTCCACCCACCAAACCCCAGCACATCAAGTACACATATCATTTCATTCGACACCATTCAGATCCATGGGCTGTCCCCCCACCAATCCACTTCTTCTTCACAATTGACATCAATAACCTCTTACACTAACATCAACACCCAACTAGCGTCTACAAAATCTCATCTCGCACCATCTTCAATAGAAATCCGGACCCATCACGGACCCCGACTCAGAACTCCTTCAATCTGATCAGAACTTGCCTAAACAATATGATTTTCTTTTCAATAATCAGTTTAGTTTTACAGGTTCACGGGACAGCCGATGGGTCAGAGAATTTGCCCTGGCTTATGCCAACCCTCTACATGAGCGAGTTGGAGCGAGAAGGCCCTAGCCAATATGCCCCTCCCAACCATCACTTTACCTCAGGTTTTTAGACGATTATTTTCTGGTATTTGGCCACACGATCACTCCATAAAATTCCCAGAATTCATATCCATTTCTTAATAACCCATCACCCTCTATCACCATCCAAACACACAATAAATTAACTGTCACCCATATCAACTTTCAGATACTGACAGTTCTCTTTTTCCGGGCCACCAATCCACCACTTTCAAACACTACAGAACAAAAGTTTTACTCAAACCCACGACACACATGCTTTACTTCATAATCTAGTTATCACCCTAAAATACATTTCAAAGGAATCATAAAATCCACAACTCATCCGTTTTTCCCGCAATTTGTAGCCAATATCAAATTTACCTCAAAACCCAGAAGAATTACAAACACTCACCCTCAGTACCCATTCCAATGTTTCTGTTCATATCACTGACTCCATTCTCACCTCCTCTCCCCATACAGATGGTGCAGCAACCCAGGTGGGCCCAACGGGACAGACAGTACCCCAAACAGAAAAAAGACCTACCACAGCCAGAGAATCGGCTAACATGATGAAAGGGTCAAACAAGGTTATCCATAACCTGAACATAACCCACTCTGAGCCCTCTCTTTCAAACTCTGCAAGGGGTACACTGTCCCACGCGGGCCCCCCGCTTGCTGCACCATCTCCACCCCCACACAACCCCCAGACTCCCCTCATCATGGACCAGTCCTCTCCACCTCAACAGACTTCACCTCCTGCATCTAGCTCATCCCCCCGACAACCCCCTATTTCCCATTGTTTTCCAACCAACTCCCCCTCCTACCCTATATTCACCTCTTCTAGCTCACCCCCTCCCCATCACTCCCCTCCCCCGTTCCTAACACATCCCTGCCCCGAACCAGAACCGGACATCCCCGACTCATCTCAAGAAGACCTCCCATTACCACCCGGCCAAAACTCCACTTCACCTTCAACAACAACCCCAGCCTACTACCCCCAACCCTCCACTGAAGAACCCAGGACTCCCACCACCATCCCACATCTTCTGCCTTCCACAACCCCAACCGCATCATCTCCAGGACAGACGCTCAACAAACCAACCTACCACATCGCACGTCCCAGCCGTAAGATCCAGGACTGGTTTTTCAAACCTAGAAAGCCAGTCCTGATCCTTGGAGATTCAAATATAAACCGCATCCCGCCCCATAACCACCCACAAATACAACTGGACAGTTACCCTGGAGCCAATTCTTACCNTCTTGTCGCTTTCTTAAAGTTCTGGAAAAGTCCATTCCCAACCCGACCGTTAAGATAGTGGTCTTTTCTATCGGGATCAACAATAGGGACCAGGACCCCAGGCAGACCACCACCAAACAACTGAAGACCCTTTTCCGGCAGGCAAAGTCGACCTTCCCCAATGCTGACATCTATTTCCCTATCATGAACTTCTCACCCCATCTCACCCCAACTCAAAAAGGTAACCTCACTCTCATCAACAATATCATGACCACCCACTTTCCATTTTTAGCAGAAATCCCACACGACACCTTCACAACAGAAAAAGATAACATTCATTGGACATCTACAACAGCCAAACGGATTTTTGACAACTGGTTAGATCAATTAAATTTACAATAACCTATAAAGCCAACCCGGACACACACACACTCACACAGGACCTGGGGTGGAACTCCCCCTCTAACATTCTCAACCTGTCTACCCTCTTTACCCCATCCCCCTCACAGTTATCCCTCCTGGAGAGAGGACTTTCTTTCATTCCACGCCCCACCAAACTGGACCAGGAGGAACTTCAGAGGGACCTTCACAAATTCCATAGAAGAACTTAAAATCATTGACTAACTTTTCATTTCCACCTGATCAGACACCATTACCTTCATACACCCATCCCATCTCACTGGGACTAACCTCGACATCCTCTCCACCCCTGACCGCCAACTCAATAAACAAAAACAAAAGGGCCCCTTGAGCGTTTCCCGGCCACCGGCAGCATTGTCCAACAGATCTGTCGGGCCTGAAGCAGGGCCTGACGACCTAATCCACAATTCCAAACATCATAAAAAACGCAGGCAGACAAAGGATCTAAAGTAATCATCATGGACAGACAGACAAACAGTAATCTCCATAGAAGCAAACAGACAGCTAACAGGCACCACCGTACTAAAGGACCTCTCAAACGAGACAGTCCCAGCCACAAACCCAGACCAAACTCAGGAACATCATTCAGACGTCTTACCAAGAAAATAAATACAGATCAAAGTCAAAACGAAAGACTATCTATTTGGACCGGACAATCCCACCGACGCGTTACTTTTATTACTACCGTAAAATCACAAAGACCAACCACAAAACCTGGGACTATTCCCTCTGAAGGTTCTCCCGGCAGAACCCATAGTCTCTGCATTGCAATAGCTCCACATATCATATCTCCTCAGGTATATGGAGCAGTTTTTATGTCCCTTTCCACCCGCACCCCAGCTACCATGAAGGACACTTACCACTTCATCGACACCTATAAGACCCATGGCTGTCCCGTCCTCATCACTCCTCTTCACCATTGAACATCAATACCTTTTTTACACCATATCAATACAAACACTCACCTAGGTCTACAACACTTCGCATCCATTTTAACAGAAACCCAGACCTCCTCTCGCCTGACACAGACTCATCCATACTAATAGAATCTCTGTCTGAAAAACAATGACTTTCTTTTCCAAATAACCAATTCTACTTACAGTCCACGGGACACCATGGGTCAGAGATTGCGCCACCTGCCCTATGCAAACCCTTTACAATGAGAAGAGTGGGAGCGAGAAGCCTTAGCTAAATGCCCCCTACAACCAATCCTCTACCTCAGGTTTTTAGATGACATCTTCGGTACTGGCCCATGAACAGTCCAAATTTTCCAGAATTCATCTTCCCATTCTCAAATAGCCACCATTCGCTTCTATATCACCGTAAAGTACACAATAGAATACATCATATCATCAATTCCTAACACTCACCGTTTTTTTCGGGCCCGCCACAACACTAACCTACAAAAACCACTGCAGACTAAAGTTTACTTCAAACCCACGGAACTCATTCATTACTCCATAAATCCACAGTTACACCCAAAACATACTATTTAAGGAATTATATCAAGTCACAAATCATCGTTTTTATCGTATTTGCAGCAACATCCCAGGGATTTCCCAAACACGCACCAGTACTTTTAAGCAGCCTACGCCCTAGAGCGCTATTCCAACGGCTTCCTCCTCCGTTCCATTTAATAATCTCACACTGGCATCTCTCTGCTTCCAACTCGCTCTCCTTCTCTCGTCCAGCCCGACCTAGCCCCTTACCCATTTTTTTTTTTTTTCACCCCATGGTCGGTGAGCTTGGGCCGTCGGTGAAGTTCCTCTCCTACCCGAATCAGGGTCTGTTCCCGTTCCTAGCCGTCACATCCACCTCCACCCTTCCTCCACTCTGATCCAATCTCTCCCCCACCTAAACCTAACCCACACGCCACCTCTATACCCTAAACGCCCAATCTCAACCCATTCCCCACCTACCTCACCCTTAACCCACCTGTCCCCCGCCCTAACCCCACCTAACCTCTACCCGTGCGCTAAACATTCCGTAACTAACCCCTACCCCTCACCCCCTACTGTATCTCCTATCCCTCTATCCGAACAGATCTGTATCCTCCCATACCTGCCAACCCGAAGGACAGGCACGGCCCAAGCTCACCTACACACACAATTTCACTACACACCACAACTCTCTCACCCTAGGTCTGACACAAACTTTGTCTCAAGGACTTACTCTCACCAAATCACCCACTTACACGCGCATCATCAAACAAAACTTTCGATACCACAAGTCCCCAACACCCAGCTTTTCAGAACCATAGATCAATGACTCAGGCTACGGAAACATAAGAGCCTCCAATCCATTCCATCAGATCCCAATTCCACTGACCATAGACCCACAGACCCCTCTTCCGATACAGCCACCACTATCAAGAACAGGAAATTTATACCACAATCCACATATAATACAGCATTTCCACTCTGGGTTCTTCTCCATCACAACCACAAATAGAGTATACATCATGTACCAATGCACACTCTGCAATAACATTATCATAGCGCGAATCAGAACACTCCACCCACACCGTTTAGCACAACACCTCTACAACATTGGGGAAAGGTCAACTCTACCCCCCTTGTACAAACATTTCCGAGCTTCATCCCCCCACCCACCTCATTATCAACGTTCTGGAAACAAACGGACCGCTGGACCTGTGGGCAGGAGGAAAGAGAGCGGAGAAAATTTGGAGACTCCACAGGCCTCGGGACCACTGTGCCCGGAGGTTTAAACGATAATTGAAAAAACAGGAAAATACCACTATCCAACCACCTCTGGGAGTTATGTCGTACTACCGAGCCTGTTTCCTGCCACTTTTCTTGGGCCATGCGGAGTCCCATACCAACACAGCTGGTTAAGATTATACAGGAATGGTTAAAGCCCTTGGTCTGCCACCTACCGGCCAGACTTGGCGGGTTCGAAATCCAGGGCTAGGAACGGGTCAGACTGGCACAGATTTTTATTTTTTAAAATTAAACCCCCAAATTTTTAACCACTTAATGTTTGGAATTTTAGCATAGGACAGCGAACACCCCCCCCTCCCCATATATTTCTTTTACTATGATTTACTATTTCTATGCATGCCTTATTTTTACTAATATTTATTGTAAGACTTTGTTTTTACTCCGTATAGCACTTGTATTTCCTAGGCACTCTACCCTCCTGCCTATTTCTTAATTCTTTTAATGACTAATACTTTTATAAATCTTAATCTTTCACCTACACCTTAGATCTTTTAGTTCCACTTACTGACTATTTATATAACTCATTTTAATTTATACAAATATTTATGTTATAATAAAAATTTTTTTTTTTTTTTTTTTTTTTTTTTTTTTTTTTTTTTTTTTTTTTTTTTTTTTTTTTTTTTTTTTGCATCTCCCTATGGTGATCCGCATGGTCATAATCGGGTCGGTTCCCAGCCCCCCCAGAAAAAATTTTTTTATATTTTTTCATAGATATATTTATTGTGGTTTAATTATTTTATTTGCTCTATTTATTATCCTTTTAACTTCACATTTACCTTTTTATTGCTTTTATTTATTTGCTGGGCCCGCTACCCTTTGTTAAATTTACTTGCAGCAGGTCCCTCTCTTCGCTCTGCCCGGTGCTCTGCCTGGGAATCGAACCCTGATCCCCGGTGGGAAGGACCACTGCTCTCTCCATTTCACCACCCATCCTGTCTGATCAGTAGGCCAGTGCACACTATTTTACTTCAAACCCATAACCTCAACCCAAACCCCAACCCTAACCC
>NW_019175422.1:14721-21619 GCF_002260705.1 Seriola dumerili
TTTTTTTATATTTTTTCATAGATATATTTATTGTGGTTTAATTATTTTATTTGCTCTATTTATTATCCTTTTAACTTCACATTTACCTTTTTATTGCTTTTATTTATTTGCTGGGCCCGCTACCCTTTGTTAAATTTACTTGCAGCAGGTCCCTCTCTTCGCTCTGCCCGGTGCTCTGCCTGGGAATCGAACCCTGATCCCCGGTGGGAAGGACCACTGCTCTCTCCATTTCACCACCCATCCTGTCTGATCAGTAGGCCAGTGCACACTATTTTACTTCAAACCCATAACCTCAACCCAAACCCCAACCCTAACCCAGCCAGTGCCACTGATCAACAAATCTTCACCTCCATCCACCACCTACCACTGGACACCCAAAAGAACAACCAACAGAACCACTACCTCCACACCCCAGGACCACCATCCCTCAAAAGAAGACCCCCCCACATTTCCATCCGGCTCCACCAACAATAAACTTTCATCAGACTGCCTCGACCTGGAGTTGAACCACTGCCGCCCGTGCGCCGACCCTGGCCCAGTCAGGTGAGCTACACACCCAGACACCTCACATACAAATTAACTCCAACCGGACACCCAACCCTCCTTCAACCAGAGCAAATTCCCTCCAAAACCGACCAACCAGAGTCTAACACACGTTTTCCCTCCAAAACACCTCACACACCCACAGCCTTTAGCCAATCAACACATGACACACACACACACACACACACACTTCCTGTTGGGGGAGGGGCTAACCTCCCTCCCTCAACAGTTTTTAAAGCACACGAGGAGCCATTATTGTAAATCCCCTGAGGAAGCAGCACACCTGCCAAACGTCGGGACCCCGCTCTTCTGCGTAAGACTTTTACTCTGTTTTTATTGTTTGCATTAAGAACTTTTATACCCTCAACTTGAGTGGTTTTTAATTGGTTTTAATTGGTGTTTTTTAATCAAATTATTTAATAAAGTTGTTTTTAAAGCACTGGTGGAGGGCTCTGCCAGCCCAACAACAGGCAAAAAGACTCTTTTCATCTGCTTTTTAACTGTCAACCTACAAGTCCATCAGGACCACCACCCGGAATCTAAACAATAACTCACCATCTACAAGCACCATCCTCAACCACCACCAACACAGGACTGCCAGCAACAAGCACCTGTTTCAACCCCGGATTAAAGCACTACAACAACCACCACCCCGGAGATTCACTCACATCAAGACCACCTACAGCAGCAAAAAGGTAAGAGCTCTCCACCTGCATGTTTAACATTTTTAGAGCAAAGTCAACACATAGGAGCGGGGCACATAATGGCTCCTCTACACACACACACACACACACACATACACCCACATCCACTCACACACCCAGGCCCCTTATGGATATTAACATACAACAACCCACACATAGATTTCTTAACAACACTCAACAACCCACACTCAATCACCCACCAGATCCAGAAACCAGACAGGCCAGCAAACACTACTTCAAACTCATTCAGGCATTTCACCACAAACAGATCATGGACACTGCACTACAACTAGGAACATTCCCACCAGGAATGTTAAGACAGGTTACCCGGCTCACAGATTTTATCAAACCATCCACACCCACCACAGATACAAGAAACAGGATACATAACAACACAACATTATGGATGCACAATACAATAGCGATTCTCCAACAACATTACCAGACTACAATAGCAAACCATACGGACATGACCCCTCATAACCCATTAGCCCTACAAATAGCCACCGGCTGGGCCAGAAAAAGATATGGCAACAGACTATCCACGGAAACCCTGCATTCAATTCAAGAACTTTTACAACCACCCCAGACAATCACTACAGCCCCACAACCAGACCACCAGCAGCAGCAGACTACAATCAACAATCTACCCACTATCCCAGAAGAACACTATCCTCCCCTGCCCAAACCTGCAGCCCCAAATACACTGTCCCTTTACCTAGGCCCCCGCAAGTCACTCATCGAGGAAATAAAACCATCCCATTCCCCACGCACACCGACGCAAGAAGCAGAACCCCATCAAACCTCCACTGGCACCCAGACTACACCCCAACAGACCACTAACCCCAAGACCACCGCTGTCCCCTCACCCTACCCGATCTACAAGAAATCCACCTCCACCACGCCACTCAACCCCCAACCCAGAAGAGGACCAATCCGACCCCCACCACCAGTCAAGAAACATCCTGAAAAGACAATAAAACAACCCGCTGACCCAACATCGGACCCAACCACATCCACCCCAAAAGAACACAGGACCCGCAAAGTCACCTGGGGACCCCTACCGACCAAAGAAGAACAGCAACCACCCACTCCCCGCACACCTCTCTCCCCTATCCTACCCCTCACCCCCCCAGCCACCAAGTTCTTCAAGCCCACAAACATCATCGAAGCAACAGCCCAAGTCCACGGTTCCCCCCGCCAACCCCAAAACCCGGAAGAGTTACAAACTCTCACCCTCAGTACCCATTCCAATGTTTCGGTTCACATCACTGACTCCATTCTCACCTCCTCTCCCCATACAGATGGTGCAGCCGCCCGGGTGGGTCCAACAGGACAGACAGCAACCCAAGCAGAAAAAAGACCTATTCCGGTTAGAGAATCGGCTAACATGATGAAAGGGTCGAATAAGGTTACCCATAACCTCAACACAACCCACTCTGAGCCCTCTCCTACAAACTCTGCGAGGGTTGCACTGTCCGACATGGGCCCCCCGAGGGCTGCCCCATCCCCACCCCCACACACCCCCAAGAATCCCCTCATCATGGACCACCCCTCTCCACCCCAACAGCCTTCACCTCCTGCATCTACTTCATCGCCCCTGCAACCCCCCATTTCTCACTCCTGCACCCCCAACTCCCCCTCCTATCCCCTATCCACCTCTCCCTACTCTCCCCCTCTCCATCACTCTCCCCCACCCCTCTCAACACACCTCTGCCCCGAAATGGACCTGGACATCTCAGATTCATCCCAAGAAGACCCCCCAACACCAGCCGACCATAACTCCACACAACCTTCAGAAATAACCCCAGCCTGCCTCCCCCAACCCCCCACGGAAGAATCAAGAACCCCCATCATCGCTCCATCTTGCTCCCCTTCCACAACTTCAACCATAACATCCTCAGGACAGAACTTTTTCAGACCCACTTACCATATTGCACGCCCCAGCCGGAAGATCCAGGACTGGTTTTTCAGGCCTCGAAAACCAGTCCTGGTTCTTGGAGATTCTAACGTAAATCGCATCCCACCCCATAACCACCCACAAGTACAATTGGACAGCTACCCTGGAGCCAACACCTACCATTTCCTTAAGGTATGTGAGAAATCCATTCCCAACCCTGATGTCAAGATAGTGGTCTTTTCCATCGGGATCAACAACAGGGACCAGGACCCCAGGCAGACCACCACCAAACAGTTCAAGACCCTCTTCCGCCAGGCAAGGTTGACCTTCCCCAACGCCGACATCTACTACCCGATCATGAACTTCTCATCCCAACTCACCCCCACCCAGAAAGGTAATCTCAAACTCATCAACAACATCATGACCACCCACGCTCCATTTCTAACAGAAATTCCACACGACACCTTCACTACAGAAAAAGATAATATCCACTGGACACCCACCACAGCCAAACTGATTTTTGAAAACTGGATGCAACAGCTAAATTTACAATAACCTATAAGGCCAACCCAGACACTCACACACACACACAGGACCTGGGGTGGAACTCTCCTTCCAACATCCTTAACCTCTCTACCCTTTTTTCCCCCTCCCCCTCACAACTATCCCTTCTGGAGAGAGGGCTCTCTTTCATTCCACGCCCCAACAAATTCGACCGGGAGGAACTTCAGAGGGACCTTCACAAATTTCATAGAAGACTTAAAATCATTGACTACTTTCATTTCCAACCTGACAGACAACCATTACCCTTCATCCATCCATCTCACTGGGAACCTAACCTCGACATCCTCCACCCCCTGACCCGCCAACTCATAAACAAAAACAAAAGGGCCCTTCAGCGTTTCCGGCCACCGGCAGATGTCCCAGACAATCTGTCGGGGCCGGAACGCAGGGCCCTGACTGACCTAATCCACAATCCAAACATCATAATAAAACCAGCAGACAAAGGATCTAAAGTAATCATCATGGACAGACAACAGTATCTCATAGAAGCAAACAGACAGCTAACAGACACCACCTACTACAGACCTCTCAACGAGACAGTCCAGCCACAAACCCAGACCAAACTCAGGAACATCATTCAGACTCTTTACCAGAAAAAATACATCAAATCAAAACAGAAAGACTATCTATTTGGACCGGACAACCCACGACCCCGTTACTTTTACTTACTACCTAAAATCCACAAAGACCCACAAACCTGGACTATTCCCTCTGAGGTTCCTCCCGGCAGACCCATAGTCTCTGATTGCAATAGCTCCACATATCATATCTCCCAGTATATTGAGCAGTTTTTAGGTCCCCTTTCCACCCGCCACCCCAGCTACATTAAGGACACTTACCACTTCATCGACACCATAAGACCCATGGCTGTCCCTCCTCAATCACTCCTCTTCACCATTGACATCAATAACCTTTACACCAATATCAATACACACCTAGGTCTACAAACACTTCGCACCATTTTTAACAGAAACCCAGACTCCTCTCGCCCTGACACAGAACTCATCCAACTAATAGAACTCTGTCTGAACAACAATGACTTTCTTTTCAATAACCAATTCTACTTACAGGTCCACGGGACAGCCATGGGTCAGAGATTCGCACCTGCCTATGCAAACCTTTACATGAGCGAGTGGGAGCGAGAAGCCTTAGCTAAATGCCCCCTACAACCATCCCTCTACCTCAGGTTTTTAGATGACATCTTCGGTATCTGGCCCCATGAACAGTCCAAATTTCCAGAATTCATCTCCATTCTCAATAGCCACCATCCTTCTATCACCGTAAAGTACACAATAAATACATCACATATCAATTTCCTAGACACTACAGTTTTTTTCGGGCCCGCCAACACTACCTACAAAACACTGCAGACTAAAGTTTACTTCAAACCCACGGACACTCATTCATTACTCCATAAATCCAGTTACCACCCAAAACATACTTTTAAAGGAATTATAAAGTCACAAATCATCCGTTTTTATCGTATTTGCAGCAACATCCAGGATTTCCAAACAGCCACCAGTACCCTTTTTAGCAGCCTACGCCCTAGAGGCTATTCCAAACGCTTCCTCCGTTCCATTAAAAACTCCACACTGGCCTCTCTCGCTTCCACTCGCTCTCCTTCCCTCTCTCCAGCCCCCCACCCTTCCCTTTCACCCCAGGTCGGTGAGCTTGGGCCGTCGGTGAGTCCTCTCCCCTACCCGAATCAGGGTCTGTATCCCGTTCCCTACCCGTCACACCACCTCCACCCTTCCTCCACTCCTGATCCCAATCCCTTCCCCCACCCTAAACCTAACCCACACCCCACCCTATACCCTAACCCCAATCTCAACCCATCCCCACCTCCTCACCCTAACCCACCCCTGTCCCCCCGCCCTAACCCCAACCTAACCTCTACCCCTTGCCCTAATCCTAACCTACCCCCTACCCCTCACCCCCTCCCTATCCCCTATCCGAACCAGGATCTGTATCCTCCCCCCTACCCCAACCCCAAGGACAGGCACGGCCCAAGCTCACCCTACACACACATTTCACCTACACACCACAACTCTCCTCCACCCTCACGTCTGATACCATTTGTCTCAACCTTCTCTCACCAAATCACCCACTTACACCGCATCATCAAACAAAACTTCTCCATACCACAGTCCCAACACCCAGCTTTTCAGAACCATAAGATCATCTCAGCCTACAGGAAACATAAGAGCCTCCAATCCATTCTCATCAGATCCCAATTCACTGACCATAGACCCACAACCCCTCTTCCATACAGCCACCACTACAAGAACAGGAAATTTATCCACAATCCACATAGTAATACAGCATTTCCAACTCTGGGCTCCTTCTCCATCACCACCACAAATATAGTATACATCATTACATGCACACTCTGCAATAAACATTATATAGGCGAATCAAAACACTCCACCCACACCCGTTTAGCACAACACCTCTACAACATTGGGGAAGGTCAACTTCCTACCCCCCTTGTACAACATTTCCAGCTTCATCCCCCCACCCACCTCATTATCACCGTTCTGGAAAACAACGACCGCTGGACCTGTGGGCAGAGGAAGAGAGCGGAGAAAATTTGGATCCACAGGCTCGGGACCACTGTGCCCGGAGGTTTAAACGATAATTGAAAAAAGGAAAACCACATCCACCACCTCCGGGTATGGTACTCCCGAGCCTGTTCCTGCACTTTTCTTGGGCCATGCGGATCCCATACCAACACAGCTGGTAAGATAACAGAATGGTTAAAGCCCTGGTCTGCCACACGGCAGACTGGGGTTCGAATCCAGGCTAGGACGGGAGATGCACATTTTATTTTATTAACAATTTTTAACACTTAATGTTTGGAATTTTAGCAATAGGAGCAGGAAACCCCCCCCTCCCCCATATATTTCTTTACTAATGATTTACTATTTTATGCATGCCTTATTTTTTACTAATATTTATTGTAAGGACTTGTGTTTTTACTCCTATAGCACTTGTATTTCTAGCACTTACCCCTCCTGCCCCTATTTCTTAATTCTTTTATGACTAATCTTTTATAAATCTTATCTTTTCACCTACACCTTAGATCTTTTAGTTCCACTACTGACTATTTATATACTCATTTTAATTAATACAAATATTTATGTTTATAATAAAAATTTTTTTTTTTTTTTTTTTTTTTTTTTTTTTT
>NW_019175423.1:0-1423 GCF_002260705.1 Seriola dumerili
TCATCTCCTCAGCGTTTGAGCTTCTCCAGGGGGCCACCAATTTCACAAAGTTAGATCTTTGCAACGCCTACCATCTGGTCCACATCCGGGAGGGTGATGAGTGGAAGACTGCCTTCAACACCCCCTCCGGTCACTAGGAATACCTGGTGATGCCCTTTGGTCTCACCAACGCCCCCGCTGTCTTCCAAGCCCTGGTTAATGACGTGCTCCGAGACATGCTCAACCGCTTCGTGTTCGTGTACTTGGATGACATCCTGATCTTCTCCAAGACCCGGGAGGAGCACGTCAGTCATGTTCAGGCAGTCCTCAAGCGCCTCCTCGAGAACTCTCTCTTCGTCAAAGCCGAGAAGTGTGAGTTTCATGCCTCTTCTGTCTCCTTCTTGGGCTACATTGTGGCTCCAGGTAGTCTGCAGATGGACCCGTCCAAAGTCTCAGCAGTCACGTCCTGGCCCATCCCTGACTCCCGCAAGCACCTGCAACATTTCCTGGGGTTCGCCAACTTTTACCACCGATTCATCCGCAACCACAGCACTGTCGCCACCCCCCTCACAGCTCTCACATACACCAAGGTGCCTTTCCACTGGACCTCTGCGGCTGATGAGGCCTTCCAGATTCTCAAGGCGTGTTTTACATCGGCACTCATCCTTCAGGTTCCCGACCCAGACCGCCAGTTCGTTGTGGAGGTTGATGCCTCCAATGTTGGCGTGGGAGCCCACCTGTCTCAGCGGGCTGCGTCAGATCAAAAGCTCCATCCCTGTGCCTTCTTCTCTCGTCGACTGTCCCCTGCTGAGAGGAACTATGACATCGGCAACCGGGAGCTNGTTCCCGACCCAGACCGCCAGTTCGTTGTGGAGGTTGATGCCTCCAATGTTGGCGTGGGAGCCCACCTGTCTCAGCGGGCTGCGTCAGATCAAAAGCTCCATCCCTGTGCCTTCTTCTCTCGTCGACTGTCCCCTGCTGAGAGGAACTATGACATCGGCAACCGGGAGCTGTTAGCCGTCAAGCTGGCCCTAGAGGTGTGGCGCCATTGGCTGGAGGGGACCAGACTGCCATTCCTGGTTTGGACTGATCATAAGAACCTAGAATACATCCGGACTGCCAAGAGACTGACCCCCCGCCAAGCCCGCTGGTCCCTCTTCTTCACACGGTTCAACTTCTCCCTCTCCTATCGACCTGGATCCCGCAACATCAAGCCAGATGCCTTGTCGCGACAGTTCAAGGGGGAGGGGGAGTCAAGGGAAGAGGCCGACTCCATCCTCCCTTATCCCTGTGTTATTGCTTCCCTGACCTGGGAGGTGGAGGAGAGGGTGAAAGCTGCTATGGAGAATCAACCAGGTCCTAGCGCCTGTCCCCCAAACCGTCTCTTTGTTCCTTCGGCTCTGAGGTCTGACGTACTCCAGTGGGCTCACTCCTCCAGACTTAC
>NW_019175423.1:2436-61422 GCF_002260705.1 Seriola dumerili
CAAGGGAAGAGGCCGACTCCATCCTCCCGTATCCCTGTGTTATTGCTTCCCTGACCTGGGAGGTGGAGGAGAGGGTGAAAGCTGCTATGGAGAATCAACCAGGTCCTAGCGCCTGTCCCCCAAACCGTCTCTTTGTTCCTTCGGCTCTGAGGTCTGACGTACTCCAGTGGGCTCACTCCTCCAGACTTACCTGTCATCCTGGAATCCGGAGGACTTGTGATGTATTAAAGCAGTGCTTCTGGTGGGCCATGCTGGAGGAGGACACTCGTGAGTACATCAATGCCTGTCCTGTCTGCAGTCAACACAAGCCTTCTCATCAGTCCCCTGCTGGGTTTTTGCATCCCCTTCCGGTGCCTCGGTCTCCTCCACACTCACTGCCAGATTGTTCTTTGTTCCCATGAAAGACTTTCCAGCGTTTACTCTTCGTCTGATCTCCCGGTTCCGACCCTGCCTGCTCCCGACCTACCCGCCTCGTCTCTGCCCTGGTAATTACTTCAGCCCTTCTGTTTTTGACCACGATTCTGCCTTGCCTCTTCCTGGTCTTCGTCTGCCTGTTCTCGGGGCTGCTCTGAGTCCTCCACCTCCACTGCTGCAGCGTGTGAGTTCTCCTCGTTTCCCCATTGATCATCGCTGGGACAGAGTCCTCATCTCGACCATCGTGAGTGTTCCTGTTGTTACTTACCTGCTGGTTTTTCGGTCCTCTGCCTGGTTCCGACCTACCCTCTGCCGGGTACGGCTGCCTCATCCACAGCTTCATTCTGGGCCCTCGGATTTTCCCCAAGCCCCTCAAAGACTGCCATTCCCCTTTGAATTGAACTGCATCTGCTAACAATAAAAGTCATTACCAATCATCGGTTCTAGTCGGTGCTGCTTTTGGGTCCAAACCTCACCCATTACACTGTCTCTGTGTCTGCAAACTTAGTTTTTCTCACTCGATGTTATTTCTGTACAGAACACTTGAGGATAAGTTTTCCTGTCTATCTGAGTAGCATTCATGAAGAATATGATGGATTTCATGCTTACATGTTTGCAGTGCACTTGAATGCACCCTGAAGAGGTGCAGCTGAAAAACATTGGTAAACATTGGCAATACTGTTCAATAGCGCTGTTAAAGTGCTCTCAGCGCTTAAATCTGCTGTTTTTCTCGATAGAAGCTGTCTCTGTGTCTGCAAACTTAGTTTTTCTCACTCGTTGTTCTTTCTACACAGAACACTTCAGGATAAGTTTTCCTGTGTATTTGTGTAGCATTCATGATGAATCTGATGGATTTCATGCTTACATGTCATAAAGTTATCCGTTACACCTGAGAATGCAATACTGTTCAATAGCGCTGTCTTATCGCTTAGAGTGCTTGATTCTGCTTCATTCCTCGTCAGAAAATTTCTGTCATTCACAGTCAGCTTTCACATTAAATGTTGATTTCTATACAGAACCCCGTAGGAAAGGTTTTCCTGTCTATTTGAGTAGCACTCAGCACGAATATGATGGATTTCATGCTTATGTTACGGGTCCCAAGACTAGTACCACAGTAACAAAATGAATAAGGTTCGATGACTTTCAGCTCCTGAAAAACAAATGAAATGTCCGGAGAAATGAAGACATGAACCAAATGTTTCTCTTCCCGAGTTTTCTCTGATTCATCAATATTTAGTCGAAAACAAAATATTCATTCCTGAATACACCCTAGTGCAATAGTGTCTCTTTGTTTCAATGTCCATTGTTTCTTTAAATGTGCATTAATATGGTTTCTCTTGCTTTCTGACTCTTTCACACTTTGTCAGCTTCAAAACACTTTAAACCAAATGAACATTATTTGTTCAAGTGCATCACTTTAGCAGTTGTTCCAGCTGTTCCATAGCTACCATAACCTAGCGCAAATAAAATAAAATAAGCTACAACTTTAATGTACAATTAATTAACTGAGCAGCAAGTAGTATGTCAACATACTTCCACTTTAAAATACTCTTTGTAATTTGAATGACTGATAGATGACTGTTCTCATCCCAAAACATTCAACACATCACACAGGGAATGTTACTGAACTTAAAATACAGTATAAGTCTCATTCAATCTCTTAACACTAAGAAGTTACCCTTTAAACTTTAACCAACTCATGAAATGGGAAGATTCACAGGTCTTATAAACATCATATCAACAGAAATAACACTATTCAAAATATCCGTCAGGTGTTCAGGGCCCTAGCATAAAAAATAACACATCTCATATTATGCTCCTTTCACAGTGCGGCATTTTCTAACAGTGATGTCATGCACAGCTCTGCACTCGCGCTCTTTTAAACTCTATATTAAACACTTAATTATGTCAACAAATTCATCACACTCATGCTACATTAAGTTTAGCTTTAGGAGACACTTGTTTTTGTAATTTTCGCAGTGTACTGATCTGAAAAACAGATGAAATGTCCGGAGAAATGAAGACATGAACCAAACGTTTCTCTTCCCAAGTTTTCTCTGAGGGGAGGGGGAAGCGTCCCTCACCTTAGTGACCTGGGTGCAACACCACCTGAGCATAATTGGTTCCGCTCTTCTATCTTCTTATAGACATACATTTTCTCCTAGCTTTGTCTCCTAACAAATGTAAAATTAAACATATTTTGGGTCTCAAACTCAATACTGAAATGTTTGTGTTATTACAATTAGCAAAACATTAATTAATATGATAGCATGTAAACAATACTTTCAAAAATGCATACATTAAGTCATCACCTATTTTTGAGTGTACCACACTTACACTACATAAAGTTATCTGGTACACCTGAGAATGCAATATTGTTCAAAAGCGCTGTCTAATCGCTCTCAGCACTTGATTCTGCTTTAACCATCATCAGAAGCTGTCTCTGTGTCATTCAGACTGAGCTTTCACATTAAGTGTGATTTCTATACAGAACTTCTCAGGATGCAGTGTCCTGTCTATTTGAGTAGCACTTATGACGAATATGATGGATTTCATGCTTAAATGTCACAAAGTTACACCTGATAATGCATCATACTTCAATAGCGCTCTGAGTGCTTGATTCCGCTTTAATTCTCGTCAGAAGCTGTCTCTGTGTCAGCTAAACTCAGTTTTCACATTAAGTGTGATTTCTCTACAAGCAGACCTCAGGATGAGACGAATATGAAGTTAAAAAAGACTCTACTGATATATTATGTCAGTATCGACAGATAAGGTCAAAGTTGATCTGAGTGTCTTGAGTGCAAACAGCAGTCTATTATTGGTAATACAGTGTTTACAATCCATTCAGAGCAATACGATGTTCACGGTCCAGATGGCCTCACACACATCGTTGACATCATTACATAGCACTCTGTGTCTTCTTTCATTTTGCCTGGTTTTTCTATCAGGAAAGCCTCAGTATGGTGTTTCCCGTGTGTACACGTTTCAAATAGGAGGAATATGCAGTAAAACAGACTCATGTAGCGTTAACGCCATATTTTAGAATTTACTCTCGTTGAAATAGCGCACCAGTCCTCTAGGAGGACAACAATGAATTACTTCATTGCCAAATTTATCAATCTCATATCAGAAGCCATGATTTCGCGATTCAATGGATCTCCAGTCTCTACGTCAAAAGAATACAACAGGACAACAACTGGGTGTAAATAAAGGAGTTTATTAAGTAAACTACTATCTACAGAGTAAATTAAAGTAAATATTAATCATAAAGATGAAAATAATAATGAAATGAGCAGTGTGATGAGCTGGTAATGGTGGGAGAGAATATGTTATGGCTATACACTATGGCTATACAGCTAATGATACTACATCTACAAATTAGGTTTGATGATTAAATATTGCTATATTTCGACATCAATCCAGTCATAAGCAGAGTGTTAAGACCTGCCTACTGTGAGTTGCGCTGTAGCTGAAGACCCTCGGCTGGAACCCAGGTGGCTGTGGTTGCCGTGGTAACCCCGTAGACGTGGGATGTAGGTGGATTCTCCTGGAGACCTTGTCTTGTTATCACGATGACGGATTCTGCCGGTGTCTCAGCGATTCAGCTCTGGTGGAGTTTGCCAGGAGACTTTCTGTCTCGGGCACTCTTGATTTTTGGTAGGCTTCTCTGCAGGCGGTGTGCAGAGGTGTTATCTGCCGGCGTCCCTTGTAGGTTGATGCGAAATAAACTCTAATGCTCTTCACTTTGGCTGGATAACTTTAGAGGAGACTGGCGTTGACCAGATAACTCTAAAGTTGTCAAAATCTTCAAAAAGGAAAACTTGATGATGATTTAAAAGTTACAAAATTACTCTGAAGCACTTCTGTTGTTTTGGTTCAGTTGGTCTTGACTTGGCTTATAAAAATAAAAGATCGCGCATGTAGACAAAAATGATGTTACTTGGAGCTTGTGGCAAAGAAAAATAAAAGACGCGAAAAGTGCAAAAATGACTAAGAGCCATGAGTTTGTGGCTAGCAGCTTAGAGCTAAGAGTTAACATGGCTACAGAGCCGGGCTTTGAGCCGGGACTCTGAGCTTTGAGCAAAGTTCTCAGCCTCTAGTTTCTGCATCGTTTTTCTAGCTTCGGCTTTTCAGCCTCTAGCTTTTAGCTTTGTTTCGCATCTTCTTCCTTCTGACCTTTCTCTCCTTTCTGGCTTTTTCTGACTTTGTGTGAATTGTTCACAACTGTTTTATCCCCTGGGGGGCTGGCGCATGTTTCAGCGTCACCCGTCTTCTCCTGTGTTTCCACTTGGAGAAGAGAGTAATTTTCCACGGAACTTTGGAATAATTTAATTCTATAGTTTACTTATAAACTCGCACATCCGACTTCCACCATGACCACAAAACATTACATGAAATAACATATAAAACTACTTGCACTAATAATGGCAGAGAGGAGTAATAGGAGTGTTGATTTCATATTACATCCTTCAAACCTGGAATTAATCATGATACAAGTGGTTAATTGATCAAACAACAATATAAACATTTCACAAAGCTAATAGTCTATAAATGTGGATTACATAGCAGTTCTTTGACTGTAATAATAATAATATGGACATTCTGGATTTCATGTAGTGTGTGTTACCTCGTGTGAAGGATGCTGACAATATGGTCACATGAAGGACATTGTCTTAAAATCTACATGTTACATTTCAAACTTTCTATGGGATAGAAGTTTGGGATTAAACTATTGCATAGGAACATCTCATGATTTACAGAACAGCTAGATATTTAATTTTACAGTCTTCCTTAGATCTGTGTCTGTGAAGAGTGTTCTGCTGATCACTACCCAGGATTGGAATGTGGGTTGTAGTTTGTGACTCTTATCTAGAGAGGGGCAGAGGAAGGGAGGTTGGTGTGTGTGTGTGTGTGCGTGTGTGTGTGTGTGTTCATGCATGGCACAGAGAGGCCAGGATTCACACCTTAGTGTTAATCAGTCCTTTTGTTGTTACTTGCCCTATATAAGAAACAATCAAATATCATTAGACAGAGTCTTATTGTTACAAACTGGAGATTTTGCCTATATTCTTGTCTGGTGTCCATTGGTTGATCCTCTGGAGCTGACCCTTTGACCTTTGGTCTGGTTCTGTGTCGTTCGGACATGCTAAAAGCATGGTCTGTTTGTGGAAGAGGGGTCCTTTGTCTCTGTTTCCTATCAATTTGATAGTTTGATGGTGGGAAGAGTCGCAAAGTGTCAATTGTGGGTCCGTAACTCTGCATGTCCTTACAATGAACTTCCTTAATGGCTTGTGACTGATGCCTGGCAAGGTATGTACGCTACACTCATTTGTAATATTATGTCATTTTGTAATGACATGTTTGTACAATCATATATTTGCCGAGTTGACATCATGACGAATATGAAGGAAAACATGCTTTTATATCAGCATGAGTTCAGTTCACCTTGAAAAAGCACAATTTTCAGTTTGTGTGCTTTTCTCCAAGTTAACAAAGAAAACATTAATGATGATCATTACAATGTTAAATATCATTAAATGGTAAAATGCCCACAGAACTTGCCACTACTAAAGACCCACAAATCAATTTAACCCATCCTTTCTTCAACCTCAGAAATGTTTTTCTCGACAAAGACATCCTGTAAAAGCACATTTACAAGACTTGTGGTTTGAAAACAGAACAAGAAAATATACAGAACAAGCACACTTTCTAGTTCTATAGATATGAAATAGTTACAGTTACAGGTAGTTATTTAATTACTTATTCCATTAAAACATGACAATACTAGATCAATCTATACAAGTCAAACTCACAGTTTGGTTACAAGTCTGGCTACTGCTACTGCTACGCGCACACACACACACACACACACACACACACACACACAAACACACACACAGTGTGAGAAGAGACAGAAGTCTAAGTAAATTACCACCTCACAGTTATGTGTTGAATAACAGACAGAAGTTGACCTTTGACCCTTTAGATAGATATAAAATGAAGACATCTCAATGTTGAGTGAATGGGGCACTGATCTACCTCCTTGATGAGGTTTTTCAAATATCTTCCTGAACTGCCCTCAATCCATGAAGCCAAGGTTTGCAAACCTCTGAGCCTCCTGACAGGATGGAGAGCAGAAGAGATGAGTCAAGAGGAAAGTTTAACCAGAGGATGTGTTGTTCCTGGCGTCATGTATTTCAGTATGAAACACATCATATTGAAATTCAAAGTTCACAAATTTTAAAGGAGTATATGGAGGAATAACATGTTACTAATAACATTAAGATCTGCTCCATTAAAGTGTCCCAGTGAGCCACAACAGTGGATGTTAGTTCTATTATTTATACCTGTATGTGTGCAGGTCTGTGAGGGAGCTGGCAAGCATCCCCCCTCACTAAGGTGAAAAAACAATACACATTGGCTAATACAGGAAGTTTATTTTTGTTGTGCTTTTATTTTGGGAACCCCTACTAACCACTCTCTCTGTTGAGGTCTACTTTCGGGGGGCGTGTTTCCATGGAGTGCACACATGGGAATGCAGCCACCAGGCTCAGCAGTTGTCAATTACCTTATCAGGCTGTATTAAGTGGGCAGGAAGGAGAGAGGGGAGTAGGTAGAGGGGTTTTACTTAAGTTTGGCTTTTGTTGGGTATTTCTTTAGTTTATTATGTATTTTATTTTAATCTGTGTTAGGCCAAAGGTCAGTGTATGTAAATATGTGTGGTTAAATTGTAAATAGGTATTCGAAATGTGTGGTGCTAATGTTTAGGGGCCCTTCACTATGTGATGTTTGGTAGAGGCTAGGGGTACTTATGCCAGGTGGGAAAGCAGGGTAGGGTGCCAGAGAAGGGGGGGTCAGGTTGGACGTCACCGCAGCTGCTGCTGCTGCTGCTGCTATCCACTGTAATCTGCTATACCAGCCAGACTGCTTTGGTTGTCCAGCCATTCTGCAACCTATATGTAAGAGCTGTTGGACTTTGTTTGTGTCATTTGCCTCTGGTCACCAGTAAACTAAGAGCTCCGAAACCAATTATTGTGTGACTGATTCTGTTCTCTCTCATGCTTGCACTTCAATCCTGCTGGCCTTCATCCTGATTGTAAGGGTTCACCATCTTCCAAACCTTACACTTGGTGTCAGAAGTGGGATGAGACGCGGCTAGATTGAAGGGGTACAGCGTGGAGAGTTGACAGTATGGGACCTAAAGCACACACCAGAGCTCAAAAGACAGATGTTGCTGAAGATGGCCTGGAAGAGGGTGCTGCAGGAGGGGTGCCCTTGAATATACACCCTAGGGAGGAGCACCTGGTACCTGCAGAGATAGACTCAGTTACCAGCATGTTGCAGCAATGTCTTCAGTACCAACGTGACCTAAGTGACAGGTGGGACAAAGAAACAATAGACAGGACAAAAGATGGCGCCAAATGCAGGTCCAAATGAATAACCTTTGGGATGAGGTGGAGCAGCAGCAGAGGGAAGAGAGCCAGCCCCAGTTGAGCACACGGCTACAGCAGCAGGAGCTGGAGGAGCATGTTTCCCAGTCCAGGGCCGAGTTAAGAGGCAGGGGTGGGGGGCAGGCAGCAGTTCCCAGACTGGAAGAGAGTGATGATGTTGAGCATTACCTGACCACATTTGAGCGCCTGGCGATGGCATATCAGTGGCCAGAGGTCGAGTGGGCAGTGAGGCTGATTCCCCATCTGACAGGGAAGGCACGGGCAGCATATCTGGCCATGGCAGTAGAGGACACGGTGGACTACAAGAAGGTTAAAGAAGCCATCCTTGCCAAATATGAAATCAACGAGGAAGTCTATCGACAGAGGTTCTGGGAGCCTGACATTCGCCCTAATGAGAACCTGAGAGAGTTCTATAATCGGTTAAGAGACTTGTATGACAAGTGGATCCAACCAGAGAAGAAGACTAAGGAGCAGGTTGGGGAGATCCACATTCTGGAGCAATTCTACCGCTCCCTCTCTCCAGAGCTCAAGGTGTGGGTGAAGGAAAGGAATCCAGTCAGCACGGGAAGCAGCTCAACAGGTGGAGACTTTCCTGGCAGCCTGACAGGGGTCCACCAGCTATCGGTTTGATGCTCCTCAGAGGGCCTTCACTGCACGGGGTAAGCCATTGGGGTCAGGGGGTGGAGGTGGTCCTAGAGAGCCTGGGCCAGCTAGGACCCTAGAAAAAGTGGTAACTCCTATGAAGGCAAGGTCAACTGCTAAGCCTGTTTGCTTTTACTGTGGTCAGGAAGGACACATTAAGCCAGAGTGCCCAGTCAGAAAAGCTGAAGCAGCTTATGTTTGTACTGTTCCTCGGCCATGTCAGAGTGAGAATTGTGTCGTAGGAAAACAGCAGGTCAGTACAGTTAAGATCAATGGTAAACCGGCCCAAGCGCTCCTTGATACTGGTAGTGTGCAGACGCTAATTCATCCATCACTAGTCCAGAAGGAGGGTTCACTAGGAAAGCCAGTCCTGGATATTTCTTGTGTGCATGGTGACCATAGGGTTTATCCTATGACAGTGGTGTACCTGGAGGTAGTGGGGTAAACTTACCTTCTTTCAGTTGGGGTAGTAGACAGCTTAGCCCACCAGGTAATTTTAGGACAGGATGTTCCCATCCTGCACGAGTTGGTTCAGTCCTGTAAGCCAGTCAATGTTGTCACCAGGTCACAGACACAGGAAGTGGAGACAGAAGGAGCTAGTGGGGTCCAGGCCGTATTAGCTGAAACTGTTCAGGGTCCAGAGGAGATAGTTCCCCAGTTCACAGCACAGGGTGATCCAGAGAGTCAGGATCCAGACCAGGATTCAGGTGAGGTGGCTCTAAATGGTCTCTCTGAATTACCTTACTTTGATGAGGTTTTTACTGACAGTCCAGTGAATGTGAGGAAAAGTAGGAGACAGAAAAGGCAAGAGACAATGGCAGGCACTGTTAGAAAAGGTTCAGGGCTTTCAGAGCCAGAGGTGTGTGATACTGACAAAAGTTGTGATTTTCCGTACCTTCAGAAACAAGATGAATCACTGCAGGACCTCTTTAAACAAGCAGCTGTAGTGCAGCGGGGTCAGGTGGCAGGGGAGGGCTACTTTCTCAGAGACCAGGTGCTGTACTACAAAGCCAATCTAAATGACAGGGAAAGACTGGTGGTTCCACAGGGGCTCTGGGAACAGGTGTTAAAGTTGGGCCATAGTATTCCCTGGGCAGGTCATCTAGGGGCTAAAAAGACCTTGGACAGGATTGCAAGCCGGGTTTACTGGCCAGGTCTGAGCACAGAGGTACAGGGTTATTGTCAGTCTTGTTCAGAGTGTCAGCTAGCGGGGGATAAGAAAGTTCCCAAACTTCCATTACAACCACTGCCAATTATGGAGGTTCCATTTAGCCGAATAGCTATGGACATTGTTGGGCCTTTAGAGCGAACACAGTCAGGACATCGCTATATACTGGTAATTTGTGATTACAGTACCAGATATCCTGAAGCATTTGCCCTAAGAGACATCACTGCCAAACAAATAGCGTATGCATTGCTTCAGCTCTTCTCCAGGGTGGGTATCCCATCTGAAATTCTGACGGATCATGGAACGAACTTCCTATCAAACACACTTAAGCAAGTGTACAGGCTTTTAGGCATTAGGAGTATTCGGACCACCCCTTACCACCCCCAGACCGATGGCTTAGTGGAGAGGTATAACGGAACTCTTAAAAGCATGCTGAAGAAGTTTCTCCACTAATGCCAAAGACTGGGATAAATGGCTCCCATATCTCCTGTTTGCCTACAGGGAGGTGCCTCAAGCTTCAACAGGCTTCTCCCCTTTTGAGCTTCTGTATGGCAGGCAGGTGAGAGGTCCCCTTGATGTGCTGCAGGAGTCCTGGGTGGGGTCCCAGGGGAAGGAAACCAGTGTTCTGGCATTTGTGTTGCAGATGAGGGAGAAAATGGAGCAGGCCACCAAGCTGGTGAGGAAAAATATGGAGAAGGCTCAGCAGGTGCAACAAACCTGGTACGATAAGGCAGCCAGGGAGCGATCCTTCAGCCAAGGTCAGCAGGTACTTCTCCTGCTTCCAACAGTTGAGAACAAGTTGCTGGCAAAATGGCAGGGGCCATATACTGTGCTGAGGAAGTTGAGTCCGACAACCTATGAAATTGAGATGCCGGAGAGGAGAAATCCAAAGCAGACATTTCACATCAATCTGCTGAAGGGGTGGAAAACTCAGGAAATCCCACCCCAACAGCAAATGTTTGTTCGGACAGTGGAGGAGGAGGATGACGTTGTGGGTGAGTTTACTCCTACTCCTAGTCATAACTCTGCATCCCTTGATCTCTCCTATCTCTCCCTAACCCACCAGCAAGAGTTGCAGGCCATTGTCCCACCAGACTTGTTTCAGGAGAGGCCAGGGGCAACAGACCTAGTGGAGCATGACATCCGCCTGAAGGACAGCACCCCCATCAGGCAGAGAATGTATCGCATTCCACAGAAGTTGGTGCCAGTGCTGGAAGAGTCATGCTGGAGCTGGGTGTCATCGAGCCTTCCAGCAGCGAATGGAGCAATCCCATTGTCCTGGTAATCAAGAACGATGGAGGCATTAGGTTTTGCATCGACTTCAGAAAGGTAAATGTACAATCTGAATTTGATGCTTATCCTCTGCCAAGACTGGATGACCTCATTGAATGGGTGGGTCAAGCAAAGTTCATTACCACCCTGGACCTCTGTAAAGGCTATTGGCAGGTACCCTTGTCTGATGCTGCCAAGCCTCTGACTGCATTCAGGACGCCTCAAGGGCTGTGGCAGTTTACCAAGATGCCATTTGGTCTCCACGAGGCACCTGCCACCTTTCAGAGGTTGAACCAAGTGCTGGCAGGTATGGAAACATTTGCAGCTGCTTACCTTGATGATATTGTGATATACAGTCTATCCTGGCAGGAACATCTGAGCCACTTGGCAATTGTGCTGGGGAAAATCAAGGAAGCAGGCCTGACCATCAATCCAAGGAAGTGTGCAGTGGCTAAGCAGGAGACCCAGTATCTGGGCTACATCCTCGGAGGTGGTGCCATTAAGCCGGTGCAAGACAAGGTGGAGGCGATCCAAGCGAGGGAGAGGCCAACCACCCGTAAACAGGTGAAGTCATTTCTGGGTCTGGTGGGCTGGTACAGGCGCTTCATCCGGGACTTTTCTGCAAGGGCAGCACCCTTATCTGATCTCACCAGCACTGCGAAAACCAAGGTGGTGTGGGGTGAGGAGCAGGAAAAGGCGTTCCAGGACCTCAAAGCAGCCCTGTGCCAGGAGCCTGTGCTGCAAAGCCCAAACTTCAACTTACCCTTCACAGTCCAGACGGACGCTTCTCACCGAGGGATAGGTGGGGTCCTCCTACAAGGAGAGGGGGAAGGAAGGAAACTAGTGGCATACATTAGCAGGAAGCTGTTTCCCAGGGAGACCAGGTATTCTGCTGTGGAGCTGGAGTGTTTGGCCATTAAATGGGCCATCGACACCTTCAAGTACTACCTGCTCGGGAGAGAGTTCAACTTGGAAACAGACCATAAGGCTCTGCAATGGCTGGAGAAAATGAAGGATACCAACAGCCGGATCACACGTTGGTTCCTGTCCCTTCAACCATATCGGTTCTCCATCCACTACCAGCCAGGGAAGCAGAACACGGTGGCTGACTTTTGGTCTCGCAACGTGGTTGGCGAGCCTGCCGAAGGGGGAGAGAAGTGTGAGGGAGCTGGCAAGCATCCCCCCTCACTAAGGTGAAAAAACAATACACATTGGCTAATACAGGAAGTTTATTTTTGTTGTGCTTTTATTTTGGGAACCCCTACTAACCACTCTCTCTGTTTGAGGTCTACTTCCGGGGGGCGTGTTTCCATGGAGTGCACACATGGGAATGCAGCCACCAGGCTCAGCAGTTGTCAATTACCTTATCAGGCTGTATTAAGTGGGCAGGAAGGAGAGAGGGGAGTAGGTAGAGGGGTTTTACTTAAGTTTGGCTTTTGTTGGGTATTTCTTTAGTTTATTATGTATTTTATTTTAATCTGTGTTAGGCCAAAGGTCAGTGTATGTAAATATGTGTGGTTAAATTGTAAATAGGTATTCGAAATGTGTGGTGCTAGTGTTTAGGGTCCCTTTACTATGTGATGTTTGGTAGAGGCTAGGGGTACTTATGTCAGGTGGGAAAGCAGGGTAGGGTGCCAGAGAAGGGGGGTCAGGTTGGACGTCACCGCCGCTGCTGCTATCCACTGTAATCTTCTATACCAGCCAGACTGCTTTGGTTGTCCAGCCATTCTGCAACCTATATGTAAGAGCTGTTGGACTTTGTTTGTGTCATTTGCCTCTGGTCACCAGTAAACTAAGAGCTCCGAAACCAATTATTGTGTGACTGATTCTGTTCTCTCTCATGCTTGCACTTCAATCCTGCTGGCCTTCATCCTGATTGTAAGGGTTCACCATCTTCCAAACCTTACAAGGTCTCTGGTGTGAGTTTGTGTGAAAGTATGTGTGTGAAGGTGTGAGTGTGTTAGTTCTGGCTGCTCTGTAGTAGCTCTTCATCAGAACTCTGGACATCACCTCCAGCACAGCATCAACACGCACATGTTCCCTGACAAAGAGAACAAGAGAGAACAAGACCACAAGAACATTTGTATAAATTCTATTTTGTCTCAATTTGAAATCAAAAATTTCCGATTCCATTGTATTAAATTTGACATTAAGATTTTGCCATATTTCTTTAACACATAAGTTTGGAAAGATTTTAGACCATACTCCCTCAGATGTAGGCACTTATAATTCTTTTCACCACAAAATATCATAAATCTGTTTTACTTTCATATGCTTTAAATTCTTCTTAACACTGTTAAATTCAAGAAAAAGATTTGGCATGTCACTCTTTCCCAAATTTATTGTCTGTTTTTCAATAACTTTTACCCATTTTACAGGAATACCTGTTTTAATATTTTCAAACACATTATCTACTGTTGATCTTCTAACGTCCTCATACCATTCTAAAACATAGTCATATATTTCTCTATTAGGTAAGAAGCAACAATATCCTCAATCTGCCTTACTCCAGCTGACATACACAGCTAATATATATAAAACATTATCCCATTCTTCTCTATTTTAGGGCTCAAACACATACGTTGTTCTATTATCTGAGTTATATCACCACAATCATATATCACATCCTTCAAGAATGCCCCAAAGACTTCCTGATAGAACAAAGGCACTGTATTTGTAAAGCACTTTTCCAAACACATGAAAATTCACACCTTCACCACAACCTCCACATTTAAATAGATAGTGCCCAATAAAGACAATCCATCCACAATCTTTATTTCCATATAAATACTTCTGTACCATTTTAATTCTCATTGCTTTCCTTTTAGTATCTATATCGACTAATTTATGTCCTCCATTCTTGTAACTACCAATCAGTGGCTTTGTTGAAATCTTAACCAACTTACCACCCGATGGAAAATTAATTACAATACCTCGTAATTAAATTAAGACCACATGTGGCTCATCTAAAACACCCATAATATAATTTATTTTAGACGGTAAAGAACAAAAAATTAATGACAATTACTTTCCCTTTCAGTCTTAATTGTCTTAATTTTCAAAAGTTTAATGGTGATTTTATTTTATTTGTAACTATAATTGTATCATCTCTGGATTCTCTTTCCTTCAAACCTATGTTATTCCAAGACCCTTCACATAATCTTCCTTCATTTTAAATGGAATATAACACTGACCTGCATCTATTATACCGAAAAACATAATTTCAGATTTTTCAATATGAATTTTTGCACCAGAAGCCTTCCCATATATATATATGTCTTTCATAACATACTTCACACTAACTCTTTTACTGTGGAGGTAATATCATCTGCATACTAATAAATCAAACTAATTTTGTCGAAAGGAATTTTAATACCTTTAATCATTCTATCTTTTCTGACAAATGCTGCCAGAGGTTCAGCTGAAATACTTTTCAATATAGCAAAAAAGAGGCAGTGTTGCCTCACAGATCTCTCTAGTGGAATACATCATTTATTTTAACAAAATAACAACATTTTTTTTCTAAATCCCTTCTTTCAAATTTAAATTCAGTCCGTAATATTATGTCAGTTTGTACAGAAAATGTTAATGTTCTCATCTGACTGCTTTTCCTATCAACAGCAGTCTATTCGGTGTTATACACAGCATTAAGATCATTAAATATCACTCTGTGCCTTGTTTCACGTGGACTGTGTTTTTTAACAGGAATGCCTCAGTATGGTGTTTCCTGTTTGTACTAGTTGCAAATAGGATGAATATGAAGTGAAACAGACTTGTCTGTAAAATTATGTTAGTTTGTACTGAAAACGTTAAAGTGTTTATCTGAGCGTCTCTTGTGCAGACAGCAGTCTTTTAGGTGCAATACAATGTTTAAAGTTAATTCTGAGTAATATAGTATTCAGACTCGAGCCCGACTCATAAACACTGTAAACATCGTTAAAAAGCTATCTGGTGCCTTTTTTCATGTCACCTGTCCATTCTCTCAGGAAACCCTCAGCATGGTGTTTCCCGTGTGTACGTCTGGAAAATAGGACGAATACGAAGTTTTAACAGACTGTATTGTCACATTATGTGAGTGTGGACAAATAAGGTCAAAGTGTTGGGTTGAGCGTCCTGATCGCAAACAGCAGTCTATTAGGCGTAATACAATGTTTAAAGTTCATTCAAAGAAATATAGTGTTCAGACTCCTGCCTGACTCACACCGTTAACATTGTTAAAATGCAGTCTGGTGCCTTTTTTCATGTCACCTTTCCTTTCGCTCAGAAAAGCCTCAGCATGGTGTTCCCCGTGTGTACGTGTGGCAAATAGGACGAATATGAAGTTTAAACAGACTCTATTGTCATATTATTTCAGTATGGACAGATGAGGTCAAAGTGTTGCTCTTAGCGTCCCGAGCGCAAACAGCAGTCTATTAGGCATAATACAATGTTTAAAGTTCATTCAGAGCAATACAGTATTCAGACTCCTGCCCGACTCATACACACCATTTAACATGTTTAAAATGCAGTCTGGTGCCTTTTTTCATGTCACCTTTCCTTTCGCTCAGGAAAGCCTCAGCATGCTGTTTCCCGTGTGTAAGTGTGGCAAATAGGACAAATATGAAGTTAAAACAGACTCTACTGTAATATTAAGTCAGTATGGACAGATAAGGTCAAAGTGTTGATCTGAGCGTCTCTAGTGCCAACAGCAGTCTATTCAGCGCAATACAATGTTCACAGTCCATTCCGCTCAATACAATGTTCACAGTTTATTTGGAGTCATACACAGCGTGTCATGTTTTGCCATGGCAGACACTTTTTGTTAGTTTTATTTTGAAATTTTTGCACTTCCTGCTTTATTTTGTATTGGTTTCCTTGTGTGTCTGTGTTTGGTTTCTTGTCTTAGTCTCGTTTCTGTGTAGTGATTGTCTTCCCGGGGTCAGCCCTATGTTCCCACATTTCTAAGAATGTTTTGAAAATTAGGCCCTATTTTCCCACAGTCTTATATGTTCCCATAAGCCCATGTCCACACTAACCCGGGTAATATTTATCCGGTTAGCCCTTCCGTCCACATTAGAATGAATTCCGTAACTGAAAACGATGCTTTACAAAAATGATCGCTGAGGTGGATAAATGTGAAGACGCCGTGGAACGTGGATGCAAAGCATTCTGAAAGGGTATAAAAGGGGAATATAGGGCTGTGGGCACATAGGGCTGTGGGAACATAGGCACGCTCCCGTCTGCCCCGCCCTAATGTGTTTCACCTGTGTGCAATCACCTTACCTCCTGTGTCTATATAGTCTTTGTGCTCCCCTTTGTCTGTGTTGGTTCGTCTGTTTAGTTCAGGGTTTGTTCACATCTGTTCATGTCTGTTATTTGTTAAATAAACCTGCCTTCCCCGTCTCCCATGTGTTGGCTGCATTTGGGTCCAACTTACCTCAACATCCTAACAGAACAAACCAACCAGAAATGGACCCAGCGGTCTACGCCAGCCTCATGGCCTTTTTGAGGGTGCATCCATCCTGTCAGCAAGTGTAGCATGGTGCAGAGTGAAGCTGCCCTCCACTACACATTTAATTTGAAAAGTGTTTATTTTGTCCTGTAAAGAGCAAACGTGTCTTTTATCATCCTCGTTCGCCACACACACACACAGTAATTTCACTCACGTATGTGTTCTCGTTCTCTGAACGTGTTCACGCGAGACTTCCCTTGTCCCCGAACACAGTGTAGCGAACGCGCTCGTCCTGCTGGTCGCAGTTTGATACATACTTCTAGATGATGCTACATTTAAAAAAACAATAAACCAACCTTTCCTTATCATAAAACACAGACAATTTTAACCACACTCTGAACATAAGCTGTACTAAATGGAAATTATGTTAAACATGTAAATAATAAAAATAATAATGTAGGTATATCAATTCACTGATGGCTCTGTATGCCACACTAGCGCCCTCGTCAGTCATCAGGTCTCTGTTCACGCTGGCTGGCCCCTTCTCAGACTCTGACCTGGACGACTCTGACGACCCTGACAAGTCCCCTTTCCTGAGAACTCGTCTGGCCATTTTCAGGGGCTTTCGTGGAGGCCACAGAAGGCGAGGTCATCATGGCTCCCGTCGCCATGGGGAGGCCCGGCCTCGGCCCCAGCCCCAGGTTCCTCGCTTCCGGCCCAAGCCACCGTCCAAGGTCGCCAGCTTCTAGCCGAATCCTGTTGCTCATGTTCTGTCGGCGGCCCAGCTGTCTCCTGATTCTGGTTCCCAGTCAGTGGTCTGGCTGACTCCTGCTCCTCGTTCCCTATCAGCGGTCCGGCCGAATCCTGTCCCTCTGGTGATGTCGGCGGCCCAGCTGACTCCTCCTGACTCTGGTTCCCAGTCAGTGGTCCGGCCGATCCATGCTCCTCATTTCCTGTTGGCGGTCCGGCCGAACCCTATCCCTCCTGTCCTGTCGGCGGTCCAGCTGACTCCTGATTCTGATTCCCAGTCAGTGGTCCGGCCGAACCCTATCCCTCCTGTCCTGTCGGCGGTCCAGCTGACTCCTGATTCTGATTCCCAGTCATTTGTCCGGCCGATCCCTGCTCCTCGTTTCCTGTCGGCGGACCGGCCGAATCCTGTCCCTCCGGTGATGTCGGCGGCCACTACTTCGTGTTCTCCAGCTGCGTCGACAACTGTTCCTGTTCCTCCCGTGGTGTCAACGGCCGCTTTTTCGTGTTCTCCAGCAGCATCGACGACGGCTACTGGTGTGACATCACCGCCTCTCCTGGTTCCTGATGTGACGTCACCTCCGCTTGTGGTTCCTGCCAGGTCACCACCCCCATTGATTCTTGCCCTGACTCAGCCCATGTGGCTCTTGGTGTCGTTGATTCCTGCCAGGGCGCCGCCTACGGTGGGCCCTGACTCTGTGCCGCCTCCGGTGGTCCCTGACTTTGTGCCGCTTCCGGTGGCCCCTGACTCTGTGCTGCCACCGGTGGGCCCTGACTCTGAGCCGCTTCCGGTGATCCCTGACTTTGTGCCGCCTCCAGTGGTCTGGCCGATCCCTGTTCCTCGTGTCCTGATGGCGGTCCAGCTGACTCCTGCCTCTGGAACCAAGTCGGCCCCTGCTCGACTACCAGAGGTGCGATGCCATCCTCCAGCTCGACCTCTGGAGAGACCCCATCTTCGCCGCCGGTCTCCAGAACGGTTCCGTCTGTTTGCCCGACCTCCGGGTCGCCCTACTGAGCTGCCAAGCCTGTCCATAAGGCCTCCGCCTCGACCCCCTGAGTTGCCCTGTTTCACTGAGCATCGGAAGATGCTGGCCCCCGGATCCCTCCTCCCGCCCGAGTTGTGTTTTGGTTGAGGGTCGTCTGGGATTCGACCCTTAAGGGGGGGTTCTGTCATGTTTTGCCCCGGCAGACACTTTTTGTTAGTTTTATTTTGGACTTTTTGCACTTCCTGTTTTATTTTGTATTGGTTTCCTTGTGTGTCTGTGTTTTTCTTCTTGTCTTGGTCTCGTTTCTGTGTCGTGATTGTCTGCCCCGCCCTAATGTGTTTCTCCTGTGTGCAATCACCTTGCCTCCTGTGTCTATATAGTCTTTGTGCTCCCCTTTGTCTGTGTTGGTTCGTCTGTTTAGTTCAGGGTTTGTTCACGTCTGTTCATGTCTGTTCTTTGTTAAACAAACCTGCCTGCACCATCTCCCATGTGTCGGCTGCATTTGGGTCCAACTTACCTCAACATCCTGACACAGCGTTAACATCATTACATATAACTCTGCCTTTTTTCACTTCGCCTGTCATTTTTTAACAGTAAAGCCTCAGTATGGTGTCTTCCGTTTGTACTAGTTGCAAATGGGACAAATATGAAGTGAAACGGACTTTCTGTAATATTATGTCAGTTTGTACTGAAAACGTTAATGTGCTCATCTGTTTACAACTCCTATCAACAGCAGTCCATTCGGTGTTATACACAGCATTGAGATCATTAAATATCACTCTGTGCCTATTTTCGCTTTGCCTGTCTTTTTTGTCAGGAAAGCCTCAGTATGGTGTTTCCTGTTTGTACTAGTTGCAAATAGGATGAATATGAAGTGAAACAGACTTGTCTGTAAAATTATGTTAGTTTGTACTGAAAACGTTAAAGTGTTTATCTGAGCGTCTCTTGTGCAGACAGCAGTCTATTAGGTGCAATACAATGTTTAAAGTTAATTCTGAGTAATATAGTATTCAGACTCGAGCCCGACTCATAAACACTGTAAACATCGTTAAAAAGCTATCTGGTGCCTTTTTTCATGTCACCTGTCCATTCTCTCAGGAAACCCTCAGCATGCTGTTTCCCGTGTGTACGTCTGGAAAATAGGACGAATACGAAGTCTCAGTGATGGCAAATCTCGCAAGACCACTGAAATCCTGTGAGACGTGACATACGAGCGAGTTGCAGTGCCGCGAAACTAGTGACTGCAGAGTGGTTAAGCGTGTATACATGCTATCTCCACCGTGCTGAGAGTAGAGCTAAACGGCTGATCAGCAGGAGAGATAAGGAGCTGTGTCCGAGTAGTGTCCTTGTGTGAGTCGAGGTGCACAGGCTGCACACTGGACAGCAAGTGAGTTCATGATTTTCTGTTAAAAATGTGTTCTAAGTCATTTTAAAATCATTTGTAAAAACATATTTTGCTTATGAGTTTATATTTTTCATTTAATTCATGTTATTCAAGGTAAGATAGTGGTGTGAGTTATGTGGCTGGGAAAGTGTATTTATTTTTGTTTTATTTTCATTTTTTATATAGGAGAGCAGCCACAACTGTTGTCTGTGTATACTGAAGGTTGAGGTTCACAAACCTAAGTTAGCTGATTTGCTGTCTGAATGTCATCAGAGAGTTAGGGCCTGATTTACTAAGATCCCAAATAAAGAGTGCTAAATTGCGTGCGCATGCGGATAGATTGTGCGCGCTGCCTGTTTGGGCTTGCGGGTGATTTGCTTAGATTAACAGCGCAATTGACTACAGGTGCAAAAGTGATTGAGCCTGCCCTATTTAAATGAGGATTTTGCGCAAGTTAAGGGTGTTCACCATGGCGAATGCAAATGAGCTGGCCCAACGGAAGCGCAAAAGCAAATTTGAAGCCACGGAATTGGAGATGCTGGTACAAGAGGCAAACAAGCACATTTCTGAGTTTCATAGCAGGCACTGCATGACTCCTCCTTGTGACTGTATCCAAATCAGCTCCTACTTCACAAAGAAGCTCCAAAATGGCATCGCCGGATAACCCATATGTCTCAATTATTTTTTCTTCTGCCATTCCAAAAAGAATGACACGAACAGAAAAGATGCGTTTTCTCCGTTGCCCGTCGTGCCTACGCCGCCTCCTTGCAACAATGACTGCAGCCATCTGTGCGCACGGCTGTGCCAGGTAGCCTAAGACTTGACTTTCAAACTTGCTAAATATAGATGCAAAAATAATCAGTGCAATAAGTTTCAGGATTGGTAAATCACATTGAGTGCGCAAAATGATTCTATTTACATCTACTCCTCCCAATATTTTGCGCGTTCTGGCAGGCATGCCTATATTGCATATTCATGAAGGCAGAAGCGCAAAATGGATAGTGCTTTATTTTGCCCGACTGACAGACGCAATCCTCGGTGCGCCTGGTTGGTAGATCAGCATCAACATGTTTGCGCGCGCTGTCGCATTTGCGGACATTTTTACGCACGCAAAGCTTTAATAAATCAGGCCCATAGTGTTATAAGTATGGACAGTGAATGGATTTTAATTAATTGAATTGAATTGATGAAACCTTCATGTGTAATATTTGAATGTCAGAGATCTCTGTCTTTGTCCTTACGCTGACTGATTTATCATAAAAAAGGTAGCCTAATGTCCACAAAGGCACTGAAGCATTTACTTTGCATTCATCATAGTAAGTAAAAAACAAAATCTGTGTGAAGCTCAGTCTCAGTGATGTCCTATTACAGGTATCATATCATGTTGTAGATGATGTGATATTTCTAAGTGAGGATGACAGTAGTGAAAAACATTTAAATTCACAGTATGTAACTTCTGCTGTTAGAGGAAGAAAAGATGGCGTTGGATGACGTTTTGAAATAGCGTGGGATTGTGGGAGATGTTGGCTTCACCACCATTACTGTAAGCTCTTCCTGGTTTGGATTCCTTCAGTGTCAGTGGTTCAGCAACTTAAACAGACCTGGTGATTATAACCGTTAAACACTGAAGGACAGAGATGTCAGGGAAGGGCTCAGAGCTGAGATTGATGCTTACCCTTGTTTTAATTGTTTCTCTGATAACTTATGAACCAGACGTTCAGGAGGTTTTTACCAGCAGCCGAATTATCCACAGGGTGTCCTCTCCACAACAAACAGACCAGGTGATTAAAACCAGTAGAAACACCCATAAAGCAGTTGCACTACAAAAATCAGTAATTTAGGGCTCAGCTGCTCACTTGGTAGAGCACCTACCACAAAGGCTTAGTCTTACCTGCAGTGGTCAGGGTTTCAGTCCGACCGGTGGCCTGCATGTCATCCCCTCTCTCTCCCTGACTTTCCTGTCTCTCTCACTGTAGCTATCTGAATAAAGGCAAAATATTCTAAAAATAACTTCAAAATCAATGATTCACTGATGCTTGTCAGCGGACATCTAGTAGCTGAAAACTGAGACTGCTTACCTTTCATTCTGTTGTGGGTTGGGTTTTTCTGTGTTTAGTTTTAGCCTGTTTGACTTCTCTCTCTCCCCTTCCTGCAGCGAGTGCCGAGAGGCGGGGCGATCGCCGGGAGTGCTCTTCCACCGGCACACCTGCAGCTCGTTCGGCCTAATTAGCACCCTACATAAGACACACTCCCCTTGTCCCCAGTGCCGGATTATACCCCTTGCTTATGCTTGTCCCTCGCGCTCCCGTTGATCTCCTGCCTCTCGCCACGCAAAGTCCTTTTGGTGAATTCTTTCTAGTTCTAGTGAGTTTTTGGTGCCTTGACACTATTTTCTGTTGCACTTCTACCTTGTGCATTTTTCCCATTTGTATGGTGATTTTCTGTTCTACGTTTGTGTTGGTACTTTGTTGATATTTTGTTTGGTACTTTACGCTTATTCCACCTAGAGTGATTTTTTGTTGCTACTTTGTTGAATAAACCAGTTTTTGTATTTACTCTGCATCTGGTTCTGGCCTCCCTTTGTCTGGTCCGTAACACATTCTTCAATAACAGATGAACCAGACATATTCCGGCAGCCAAATAATTCACAGTGATCTCCCCCTCTCCATAACAAACAGACCAGGGGATTAAAATCGCTAAACAAGTAAAGCAGTGTGACTTTTTTTAAAAATCAGTGATTCGCCAACATGCTTCAGCGGACATAGGACAGGAGCTGGGAGCTGAGCTGCCTAACATTTGCCTGGCTTTTTTTATTTTTTTTACTTCAGATCCAGATGTCCAATGACTAAATCCTTCTTCTGGTTAAAATATATAGTTGAAAATGCCCAAGGTGTAAAAAGTGTATGTAGTGTAAAACGAGATAAAAGTCAATTCTGAGCTCCTAGCAGGCAGCTACAACACAGACCCATGCTTATACAGGATATGATTTCAGAGAGTATATACACCACTTTATGTCAAGATTTTTGATGGATCACCCCCTATTGTCTAGAGGTCACCGAGATCGGGGGGGGGGGACATAATGCTGACGTAAGGGACTTTCCCGAGGGGGGAGGGGTGTATGTTAAAGATGCGTACTGATGTATGGATGAATGGGTTTAAAGGAATACGTCATCATGCATCCATATTCACAAGCAATAAGTCCATATTACCATAAGAGTTCTCCCCTCCCTCTCCGTCTCTTTGTCACACACACACACACACACACACACACACCAACCAACCAAGGGTCCCCCCGATATATGTGTTACGGGTCCCAAGACTAGTACCACAGTAACAAAATGAATAAGGTTCGATGCCTTTCAGCTCCTGAAAAACAAATGAAATGTCCGGAGAAATGAAGACATGAACCAAACGTTTCTCTTCCCAAGTTTTCTCTGATTTATTACACTTTAGTCGAAAACATAAAATATTCTTTCCTGAACGCTCCCTAGTGCAATAGTGTCTCTTTGTTTCAATGTCCATTGTTTTCTTTAAATGTGCATTAATATGGTTTCTCCTACTTTCTGACTCTTTCACACACTTGGTCAGTTTCACCACTTTAAACCAAATGAACATTATTTGTTCCAGTACATCACTTTAGCCTGTATGTTGTTCCATGGCTACCATAACATAGTACAAACAAAATAAAATACATAAGCTACACCTTTAATATACAATTAATTAACTGAGCAGCGTGTGGTATGTTAATATACTTTCACTTTAAAATACTCTTTGTAATTTAAATGACTGATCGATGACTGTTCTCGTCCCAAAACATTTCAACACATCACATAGGGAATGTTACTGAACTTAAGATACAGTACCAGTCTGATTCAATCTCTTAACACTACGAAGTTACCCTTTAAACTTTAACCACCTCATGAAATTGGAATATTCACAGGTCTTCTAAACATCATGTCAACAGAAATAACACTATTCAAAATATCCGTCAGGTGTTCAGGGCCCTAACATAAAAGTATCGTCGTACAATATACACACATCTAATATTATGCTCCTTTCACAGCGCGACATTTTCTAACAGTGACGTCATGCCCAGCTCTACACTCGCGCTCTTTTAAACTCTATACTAAACACTTAATTACGTCAACAAGCTCATCACACTCATGCTACATTAAGTTTAGCTTAGGAAACACTTGTTTTTTTTTGTAATTTTTGCAGTGTACTGACCTGAAAAACAAATGAAATGTCCGGAGAAATGAAGACATGAACCAAACGTTTCTCTTCCCAAGTTTTCTCTGAGGGGAGGGGGAAGCGTCCCTCACCTTAGTGACCTGGGTGCAACACCACCCGAGCATAATTGGTTCTGCTCTTCTATCATCTTATAGACATACATTTTCTCCTAGCTTTGTCTCCTAACAATTGTAAAATTAAACTATTTTGGGTCTCAAACTCAATACTGAAATGTTTGTGTTATTATAATTAGCAAAACATTAATTGATATGATAGAATGTAAACAATACTTTCAAAAATGCATACATTAAGTCATCACCTATTTTTGAGTGTACCACATATGCAGAGACAAACTGATGGTTGATGGTTTTAAGATCCGTAGAACCAGAGTCAGAAATGGACGTAGCAGGCCGATATTACAAGTCCCTGTGTTTACGTACACAGCAATCGGTGGAGGATGATCACGAGCGATACTACAGCGTTAGCAACGAAGTGCAGGACAAGCTGTTGGAACCTTATCCTGCAGAATACTTTGTTGCAAAAAATAAAGTTAGAGATACACACCAATTGGTAAAGGATGACCATGAGCGATACTACGGCGCTAGCAACGAAGTGCAGGATATGCTATGGGAGTCTTATCCCGCAGAATACTTTGTTGCAAAAATTATTATAACAAGATCGAATCCTACACTGTTTTCTACAATTGAAATGTGTCAAGAAAAAAACCAAGTAGTATATTTTAAATAAAAGTTTAAATATAGCATTTATTTATTTTTAGAAAATAAAGTTACCTTAAGAGATTCACCGAAAAAGTCCCTCCTCTGTGTGAACCAATGAAATTGGGAGGCTGAAAAAGGGGGCGGGCAATATGCTGACTAAGAGCCAGAATCAGGGACATCAGGGACGACAGAAAACAAACAAAAAAAACAAAACAAAAAACAAACGCTTCTGAAAATGGCCAAATCTGTCATGACCAACAACATCAACGGGAACTTGGTCCCGGACACATCCGAAGAAGAAATGGAGGGTCTTCGGCGTAAGACAACCAAGAGGCTGTTCAGGTACGAAACGGGAGAACTGTGTATGCATCAGCTGGATGAGGATGAAACACTAGAATCATACACAACCGCAGTTACGCTGACTTCCAACGACTGGGGGGCTGTTGAAATACGTGATACCGCGTCAGGGACTCGGAGGCACCACGCAACCCCTGTGTCAGGAAGAAAAAGAAGCGGAGGAAGATGACCCTATACCAGCTAAACGTGCCAAAGTGCAATCTTTCCCCACCGACGTCGAGCTTGCTCGGAAAAAGATGGTTTTCAGCGCCGTCTGGCAGTCGAAAACCGCAGCATCCGGTCGATGGTTCCTCCGGGCCAGCCTGCGCACGTCAGGGAAAAACAGCGCTGTGGAGGCCTTTGTCTTGGAGTGTTTTTTTTTTTTTGAACAATGTTTTTATTAATTTCCAATAAGAACATACAAAGCACATTGACATATGCCACACAAATTGCACAATGAGATGCAGGCGAACCTCGCTGCATACACATACATACAAAAAAAGATAGACACACTCACAAACAAACATACACGCGTAAAATAATAACAATAATAAATAAATAAAATAAAATAAAATTGTCACACACACAATAGCCCTATAGATAGATATAATCTATTGTTGCTTAAGAAAGTCCATTAAGGGTGCCCACACTTCTTCAAATTCTTGTACTTTACCCCTGATTACATAGGTTAGCTTTTCTAATGTAACATACATTGCCATCTCTCTAATCCAAGATTGTGTAGATGATACTTCAGTGTCTCTCCAAGACAAAGCAACCATCCTTCTGGCCTGCAGGAGGCCAAAATTGATCAGAGTCTTACACTTAGAGTTAACAGAAAAGTAATCTGGGTATATCCCTAAAATACATAGTTTTGCTACACAGGGTACCTGAATACCTGTGATTTTACTTAGAGTGTGAACAACCATTTTCCAAAAAGTTACCAGTTTAGGACATTCCCATACACAATGAATCAAAGTACCTTTCTCAGTCAAACATTTCACGCAAGTATCTGGAGTATCAGGGGACCACTTATTGAGTTTCTCGGGGGTTATGTATGTCCTCATTAACCATTTGTGTTGTAGCAGTTTCATGCGAGTATTAATGGTTTGTGTTTAAGCTTTTATACAAGCTGTCGCCCACTCAGCTTCTTCAATATCTTCCTTAATATCTTAGCTCCATGCCCTCCTTCTGTCATGACTAGATTCCTCCTCATGTGAGACAAGTACTGTATATAGTATAGAAATTTGGCGTTTCCCATTCATGTGTCTTAACACAATGTCCTCAAGGCAGGACAGCGGTGGTTCTTGTATATCCTGATGACACTTTGATGAAATGAAATGCTTCAATTGTAGGTATTTAAAAAAGTGTTTTTTTGGAATTGAATATTTCAAACAAAGGTCGCTGAATGTTAGTAAGGTGCCCTGATCATATAAGTCTCCAATTTTTTGCACCCCCCTGTCGGCCCAAACTTGAAAACCACCATCTGCCCGGCCAGGAGTGAACTGCGCATTATTCCAAATAGGTGAAAATTGAGAGATGGGAGGTGTATCGCCAACACGTTTATGGGCTTTAAACCATATATCAATAGAGTTCTTAAGGAAGGGATTTGTTGTTTTTTTCTTTAGAGTTTTAAAATCTGCTGAATATAAATATAGGTTTAGTGGCAGCTTAGATATTGATGCTTGTTCAATATAAACCCATGCTGGAGGAGAATGTGTAACAAAATAAAACATAGCACTACGCAGCTGAGCGGCCCAGTAGTACCACTGTAAATTGGGCATCTGTAATCCACCCCTATCGTATGGCAAGTACAATAATCTGAGTCTTAATCTAGGTTTTCGATTGTTCCAGATAAATTTACAAAATGCATTATTGAGTTCTTTAAAAAAAGATTTTGGCAGTGGCATTGGAAGTGATTGAAACAAATATAAGAATTTCGGCACGATAATCATCTTGATTATGTTGATCCGGCCAATCATTGATATTGGCATTGTTGTCCATTTTTCAAATAATTCCTGTACCTCTCTCATCAACGGATCATAGTTTGCTTGAACGACTGTATTAATTTGGGGGGTAATCTTAATTCCAAGATAGGTAAAGCCCTCCCTTGCATTAACAAAGGGTGTTGTTATGACTGGATTAGTTCTTTCATCTTTGTTCAGGAAAAGTATAGAAGATTTTGCATTATTAATACTGTATCCAGAAAACTGGCCAAATCTATTAATTAAATGTAATAATGTTTGGACACTGTTTGATAAATTTGACAAAAAAAGAATCACATCGTCTGCATATAACGATATCCTATGTTCATGATTTCCGATTGTTATTCCTGACAAATTGGCTTCGGCTCTAATGGACATGGCTAAAGGCTCAATGGCTAAAATGAACAAAAGCGGGGAGAAAGGACAGCCCTGACGAGTTGACCTCTCTAGCGTTAACGGGCTTGATAAATTGTTATTCGTCATTACGCGTGCTGTAGGGTTGGTATATAGTAATTCTATCCATTTCATAAATTTTCCCCCAAGTCCATATCTTGGTAACAAATTGAACAAATAATGCCACTCAATTCTATCAAACGCTTGTCTAGCATCTAGAGATAACAGCGCTGTATCCCTGGTATTTTTTTTGGAGTGGATTATGTTGAGGACCCTTCTTATGTTATGAAATCCCTGGCGAGTCTGTACAAACCCATTCTGATCACCATGTACCAAAAAGGGGATATGTGGATCTAGCCTTTTAGCAAGAGCTTTACATAATATTTTTGTGTCTACTCCCATAAGACTAATAGGCCTGTATGAAGAGCAGTCGGTCGGTATTTTCCCAGGTTTCAAAATAAGGATTATTGTAGCGAGTCTTAAAGTTGGTGGTAATATGCCATTATTAAGTGACTCGTTAAACATATCCAAAAGTGGGGTCAACAACTGCTTCTGGAAGGTTTTATAAAACTCTATTGGTAGGCCATCAGGCCCTGGAGTTTTGCCTGAGTTGATACTTTTAATGGCCTGCAATAGCTCTTCCACTGTTATGTCCTTATCCAGATCCACCCCAACCTCCTCTGTGAGCGTTTTAAACTGGAGCTGATCAAGAAAGGTATCTCTATAAGTGGGCATGGGGGAGCATTCTGACCTGTATAGTGATTGATAGAATTCCTTAAATGTGTTATTAATATCTAGAGGATCATCCGATATCTCCCCTGATTGAGTAGTTATGCCATTAATGGCTCTTTCAGATTGTATTTTTTTAATTCTCCAAGCTAACAATTTGCCGGCCTTTTCTCCCTGATCATAAAAGGCTTGGTTCAGCCACAGTAAACTTTTTGCTGCTTTATCAGATGTTAATTTATTATATTCCGTTCTTAAAATTAGTAACCGTTTTTGTTTTCCAGGGTCATCTTTATTATTTATATCTATTTCCAAAGATTTTATTTGCTTCTCTAATTCATTAATTTCTGCTTTTTGTTTCCTGTTTTTAGTACTAGTGAAACTAATAATTTGCCCTCTAATATACGCCTTGAAGGCTTCCCATCTAATACATGCGTTAGTTTGGTTAGTGTTAATCTGAAAGTAGACATCAATCTTATCCTCCAAATATTCAACAAATTCAGGATCTTTAAGCCATCTCACTTGCAGACGCCAATTGGGAGGAGACTGTTGAAGTTTCTCCATTTGTACAGACATGGAAATGGGGGAGTGATCACTAATGACTATACAGCCATACCAACAATTCTTAATTTTGGATACCAGTTCTTGTGATACTAAAAAATAATCAATGCGAGACCTGGACTTATGTATTCCTGAATAGCATGAGTATTCCAATTTATCTGGGTTAAGTTTTCTCCAGACTTCAGCTAAGTTTAAGTCAGTAATATATTGTAAGATTGTTTTTCTAGATTGTTTTTTATGGGGGTCACTTTTTGTAGAGCGGTCTACTGACGGGTTCAAAGTGCAATTGAAATCCCCACCAATAATGTTTAAGCCATACAATGAAGACAAGGTTAGGAAGAAGTCTTTAAAAAATTTAGGGTTGTCCTCATTAGGACCATATATGCTGACCAAATTCAGTGCGAGAGACAGGATCCTACCCTGGGCGATTACAAACCTTCCTTGGGGGTCCTGGATTGTGTTAGTAAGTTGAAAAGGAATTGTTTTGTGGATAAGAATTAGTACCCCTCTGGCATAATTGTTATATGTGGCATGTATAACTTGACCAGGCCACCTACGCTGTACTTGCTTAACTTCTGTAACTGTTATATGAATTTCCTGAAGAAAAATTATTTTAGAATGTAGGTTTTTAAGTCTGTTCATTACCTGTTTCAGTTTAGTTAACTTGTTGAGTCCCCTGACATTCCAGCTTGTAATTCTTAAATCAGACATTTTTGGACTTTCCATGTTGCTTCAAGTGCAGTGAGATACATCACCATGTTGAGTGTGACAAAAAATAAAGGCACAGAATAAGTGAAAGCAGTAACAACTAGACTAGACATATAAAAACACTTAACCTTTGAAATCCCGCCCCCCTTCCCTTACTTAAACTAAACGGTGCAAGGGCAAATACCAATCCACACTAATGAGGAGTGGTTTAACTGTAGGCACTTCTCTCAGACAGCCCTCATGGTCCCCCCCAGCTCTGCATCCCAACCTGAACATTCAAACACTTACTGTCCTAGAATGATAGATATGAAGCATAATATTATTAACGCTTCCTGATTTAACTACCTCAGTAGCCTGTATCAAATAAACAAGTGTATAGGCCTATAGTAGGTGCATAAAATAAAGTGTCCGCCAAATATGGCAGTAGCAGCTCTGCATGTAATTAAAATAAATTAAAAAAGTACAAAATGTATATAAAATTAACCTGTATTAAGCTGCAGTGCACCTATATTGTCCATATCGGTCCTTTTGTAGTTACCTATACTCCTCATGGTTTATAAGTTTAGGAGTTTGGAAGGAAGTTCTCAGCTTCTTCTGGTGTGGAGAAAAGGATTATCTTCCCGTTGTGTAGAGCCCTCATTTTGCAAGGGCGTAGGGTGAATCCCCGAAAACTTCCAGCTTCGATGAACCTTTTTCTCACTGCATTGAATGTGCTCCGTGTTTTCATGGTTTCCGCTGATAAATCTTGAGCAAAGAAGATTTTGTGACCATCGTGAATGAGCGAGCGTTGTTTGGATGTGTTGAGAACAAACTCGCGGTCTTGAAATCGTAGGAAACGAATGATTACAGCTCTGTTCTGATCTGGTCTTGGTCTTGCCAGAGTGCGGTGCGCTCTTTCCAAAGTGAACGACTTGGTGCCGTCGAGTCCCAACCAAACCGGCAACATACGCTGGATGTAATCAATCATGGATTGGGTCCCTTCAGCGCTTTCAGGGAGCCCCACCAGCCTTAAGTTCTTTCTCCGAGCACGATTTTCCATATCTTCCGTCTTGGACTCCAAATAGGTGATGCGTTTAGCGGCATCAGTCATCTCCGTTTTCACACTCTGCAGTCCGTCTTCGGTGTTTCCTATGCGCCCTTCGGCCTCCGCGAGCCGCTTAGCATTAGCGGTGATATCTTGTTGAAGGTCCGCAAAACTCTTTTGCACAGCATCGACAGAGCTATTCATCCCCGCTATGCGTCTCTCCACGTTGTCGAGTTTTGCCCCGAAGCCATCAAGGGTACTTATCTTGGTGTTAATTGCGGTGACAGTAGAGCGGAGTGACTGTAGCTCTTTTAACACCTCGGCTAAATTGTTCCGTGGGCTGGTCGGAGCGTTAGCAACATCGGCTACCGGAGTAGTTTTGGATTTCTGAGAACCACGGGATTTGGAACTGCTCTCACAGTCTTTAAGTGTCGTTTGTTTAGACATCTTTTAGAAGTGGTTAGAAGCGTTAATGACTAGGACTTTGCAAACTTTTAGCAAAGCTGTGGGGAGACTCCACTCTAAGCTGCCATCTTGGTTCGCGGCTCCACAGCGCCCCCCTCTTGGAGTGTTTTAATTCAGATTGCGGCGTATTCCGCACATTGTTGGCTCTGCCGTACACTGTCTGGGTGGAAAAGATGGAAGAAATAGCTGAAAAAATTAGCTCTCTCTTCAGCAGCTGTCGTAACTGGAGGTACACTGAGGTGATGAAAAAAACTCTGTTATTCTAGACCGCACCCTCGTCAACCCCCTACCCCGCCTCTTTTCCTATTAGCCGTACCTCTGCACGATATAAGGAGAGCGCAAAGAGACTTTCCGACATCCTCCAGACAAGATGCGGTGCTGCTGACATGTCTATTAACCTACTGGGGGAGCAGGTCCCAGGGTACAGAGGCCTCTTCGTCCTCCTCCTCCTCCTCACCACGGACCGCCAAGGTTGTACCCCAGAGTCGGCCTCCGTCTCTGGAACACTCTTCAGGTCCGTGTGAACCACCTTGCGACTCCTCCTCCTCCTCCTCATCCCCCTCCAGATCAGATATAGAGAACATCGGCATCAACGACTCTCAGGTTCCTCCCCTTCCACAGTTGCCATCACTTCCGTCCTACGGGTCGGACGTAGCTGACGACGGCATCGAGGACTCTTCATGATCCCCCTCGCCTCGATCCTACGGCTTGGACATAGCGGATGACGGCTCAGACGTAGCGGACGAAGACATCGAGGACTCTCAGGTTCCTGCATCTCCACGATCCTCCTCCCCAGCGATACCTCCCTCTCCTCCTTTATCTTCACCAGATTGGGCCGAAAGCCGGGAGGATGAAATCGATGGCTGGGTGTCGTCGATGTTCATCAACGCTGTAAAATCAACCGTGCTCCATCTGCTCAACCTGAGTCTTCACAAGTACCGGTGTGAAAACTGCTTCGGATGTATCGTCAACCATCCTTGCCAGAAAGAACACCCTTGTTTGCAAGTGCTCGAAGAAGACTTCTACCGGGACAACTTTCATGGGCTGATGAAGCTACTCTGCAGCCCCCGATTCATTCCCGCCATTCAACGTATGCTCACCCTTTGCAACATCCGAGCTAACGATGACAAAGTTAAATGCGTGGCAGAGACTCTTTTACACGAGTTGAAATCGGTGAAGAGGATCCACGAGGCCATCCATGACATGTACGACGATCTGGTCGGAGAGGAAATGGTGAAAATTGGACAACTTCGATCGGTAACCAACTACTTGACAGGTCATTAGTTCTGTTTTTTTTTTTTTTTTTTTTTAAACTGGCGACCTACGTAGAGGACCAAATGGTCCTCAGTCAGTTAACTGAGCTTCTGCTCCAGGCTATTAAAAACAGAATTTCAAGACGCAGAGACACTGACACTCCTGTGATGGCTGCAGAAACCCATCAACTGGAAAACATTCTGGACAAAGTGCGTTCCCAGCACGTATATATACCCTGGGATGTAATTGTATTCCGCACCGTGGGTTTAAGCTTATCCGGTTTGTCAGAAACCTTTGAACAATTTGTAAAAGAATGGACTAAAGACTCTGACGATGTATATGTCAGTCATCTGTTTAGCCTGTACACCTTGTTTGTTGATGTGACCAGTTACCATATGCAAAACAACCTACCTGTAAATACCATGACTGAATTGAGGAGATTACACAATCTTATTATACCCACTTTGGTAATTTGATTTTATACCTAGCTTTAAAAGAGATAAAAAGTTAGTTTTTTTCATATTGTATATGTAGTTTTACCTTAATAACCATTACTTGATTGTTTTGTATTTTACCTTAATAACATTACTTGATTTTTTCTTATTTTTTTGTATTTCGCATTATCGCATTCTATATTATGCTCTGTTCCTGAACAAAAAAATGCTAAAATAAATAAAATAAAGAAGCTGCACAGCGTCATTATTGTTCAGTAAAACCTTGGAGGTTGTAGAAGGTAGGATGGCTGAGAAACGGCTCATGAAAAAAGTGTATTACAACCCAGCCCATCCGGGTAGCTTCGGAGGAGTAGAACGACTCCGCAGGGGTGTGCGTGATGAAAGGGGTGAGAAAGTCAAGCCTGAAAATGTCACAGATTTTTTATTGGAGCAGGAAGCTTACACTCTACACCAGGGGTGTCAAACTCATTTTGGTCTGGGGGCCGCATACAGCTTAATCTGATCTCAAGGGGGCCAGACCAGTAAACTCATTCCAAAATTACATAGAACTAACCGTAAGTCCACTTTTTTTCTTTGTATTAGTGCAAAGAAGAAATAAATTATAAAAATCTTTACATTAAATTAATTGTCCTTTTACACTTTTACTCAGTTTAACATTTATTTAAGTGCATTATACATAAAAAAAAACTGATCACAGTGATTGTACAATGTTTTAAAACATTTAGTCAACAAACAGTTTTGTGGAACTTAAAAACACTGCCCTGCATGTTAAAATACACCAAACCCATCTAAATTTAGAAATGAATGAATTTAAAATCCATTTTCCACATCTAGGAAGCAATTCTGAACACATAAATTGAGGCCACACACTTGAAATCTTAAGTGGCAGCTGTTTTAAACAGACATTTGATGAAGTAAATTTGGCCCCTTCCTTGTTAATGCATAAAATGTAAACAAAAAAAACTCACATAGATAACATATGTGGCATGCATAAGACATAATATTTTACTTAACAATACTCTTCTCTTGTAAATCTGTTTCTTACTACCACTGACTTTCACAGCAATTACTAGAGCAAATATTCACATTTGTTTATTTTATAGTGCAACGTTCAAAGCAGCATTCCATAGAATTTAGTCTTGCTCAGTATTTGCCCCTGAAACTTGACATCTTTTAGCCTGCACAAGTGCATCAATATCAGGCATCATATCCTGAGTAGCAGCCAGTTTCAGAATCTCATTTAAGTGCTTATGTGTGAGCTTTGAGCGTAGCTTCGTTTTATTAATGTTCATTAGTGAGAAAACTTGCTCACAAAGGTAGGTAGTCCCAAACATGGACAACATTTTTGCAGCCAGTGCTGTCAATTTAGGATAGCGTGGTAGGAGATACTTGTAAAATGTGTCCAAGCCCACAGAGGCAAATTTGTCCTTCAATTCTACATCACACTGCAAATCAATGATTTCAAGTTGCATGTCAACAGGCACATCAGAAGCTCTGACTGTGAATGGTGAGCGAAAAACTGCGAATTCTGTCTCGAGTTCGCTAAAGACCTGAAATCGTTTCTCAAACTCCCTCAGCAACCCTGAAATCTTGTCTTTGTACTGTTTCACGTCAGGATTAACGCTTGCTGCGCACACATCTCGGAGACAGGGAAAATGAGCAGGGTCTCCGCTTGCTATCTGCGTCTCCCATAACGTGAGCTTTAACTTGAATGCACGTATGCTGTCATAATACTGTGTTACAATTTTTTTGCGTCCCTGCAACATTCTGTTCAGATTATTCAAGTGCTCTGTAATATCAACCATAAATGCAAGGTCCTGCAGCCAAAGTGGGCACTGTAATTCCTTAACAGGTTTTCCTTTTTTCTCCATAAATTGTCCGATTTCCCCACGTAGATCAAAGAAGCGCTTCAGCACAGCACCTCTGCTTAACCATGTTACCTCAGTGTGGTATGGCAGACCATGGGTAATGTTACAGTCACTGAGAAGGCTGTCAAACTGACGATGATTGAGACCTCTACAACCACCTCCATGACGTGATCCATTTTTAAGGACTTGCAGCATAATGCCTCCTGATGCAAAATGCAATGAAATGTCCAAAAATCACCCCCTCCATTTGCGGCTTGTACTTTCTCTCTGAACTTGGTCACAACACCTGCTCATTGACGGCGCACCATCAGTGGCCAGGCTTATGGCGCGGGACCAGTCCGCCCTGACCCTGTCCAGTGCTCCAACGACGGAGCGGAAAATGTCCTCAGCTGTTGTGGTGTCGGTCATAGGCACCAACTCGAGAAACTCCTCTGTGACAGTCAAAGTGTCATCAACTCCACGAATGAATATGGCCAGTTGAGCGACGTCTGTAATATCAGTACTCTCATCAATTGCAACAGAAAATGCCAGAAATGACTCCACTTTGCGTTTCAGTTGGCTGTCCAAATCTGCCGATTGTTCCGAAATCCTGTCTGCCACGGTATTTCTCGTCAAGCTAATATTGGCACAAGCTTTTCGCTTCTCAGGACACACAATTTCAGCAGCCTTCAGCATGCAGTTTTTGACAAACTCCCCCTCAGAGTACGGCTTTGATGCTAATGCTATTTGGCTAGCAATTACGTAGCTGGCTTTCACCGCAGCATCACTGACCTCTCGGCTCCGGGTGAAAACAGATTGCTGTTTCCTCAGACCAACCAACATTTCATTTACCTTCTGTTTTCTCAGTTCTCCGTGCAAGCTGTTGTATTTTTCACCATGCTGAGTTTCATAGTGGCGCCGAATATTGTACTCCGTAAGCACTGAAACTTGCTGTATGCACACCAGGCACACGGGTTTCCCATTCACCTCCGTGAACATGTAGGAAGAAGTCAATTTTTCTTGAAAAATCCGACACTCTGTGTCCACTTTTCTCATTTTTGACAAAGACATTCCACTGATGAGGGTGCCCGTTCCAAGAGAAAAAGTGGGTAAAGCGATTGAACTGACTAAAACACAACACCTCTAGCGAACAACATAAGAACTGCAGATTTTAAAGAAAATGAAGTTTATTCTTTTTTTTAATAATGCAAATTTATCCCCAGGCCAGACTAAACCCCCTGGCGGGCCGGTTCCGGCCCGCGGGCCGTACGTTTGACACCCCTGCTCTACACAAACCAGCCAGAACTGTCACGACTGAGCAAGGACGTGAACCCAAACGCACGACTCGAGACCAAAAATACAAAAATAAACAATCTTTATTGATAAAGTATCAACACAAAATCACTCACTAAGGAGGCAAAAAACTACTAACCAAAAATCACTCTTGATAGAGGAAAAACAAGTTTGTGAAAGAAATAACAAAGATAGCACAAGAATTCAAAGGAACCTGACGTGGCTTGGATATCGTGGGAAATGGCTTGGCTGTCTGAAATAAACAAGACGAACTAGCACAGGACAAAGGAAGACACAGACTCTAAATAGACACAAGGTAAGGGGACACAGGTGGAGACAATCAGGGAGGGGCAGGCAATCAGACACACAGGGGGAAGGAGCAAGTTAACTGACACGAGAGGGAAGTAAGATTTCAAAATAAAACAGGAAGTCACAAGACAGCATAAAGACAGGACAACACAAAAGTAACTTAACATAAATTCTTGGACATGACAGTACCCCCCCCTCTAGGGACGGCTCCTGACGGACCAGACAGATGAGGATGACGAGCATAAAAGTCAGTGACGAGATCAGGATCCACAATGAAACTAGCGGGAACCCAGGACCGCTCCTCCGGGCCGTAACCCTCCCAATCCACCAAGAACTGCCGGCCCCGGCCCCTGTTGCGCACAGCCAGAAGCGCCTTAACGGTGTAGACTGGACCACCTTCAACCATCCGGGGGGGAGGAGGGGGAGCGGAGACAGGGACCATGGGACTGTCTTTGACCGGTTTCACTCGGCTGACATGGAAGGTGGGATGGACTCGCAGGGACCGGGGCAGGCGCAGACGGACGGTGGAGGGACCGATGATCTTGGACACCGGGTAGGGGCCCACGAACCGAGGAGCCAGTTTTTTGGAGGCGACATGGAGGGGTAAGTTCTTTGTAGAAAGCCAGACCTTCTGGCCAGGCACGTACACCAGAGCGGGTCGGCGCTTCCGGTCCGCAGCCGTCTTCATGCGATCCGCACTGCGCAGGAGGACCTTGCGGGCGGCTGTCCAGATGCGCCGGCAACGCCGGACCATGGCGTGAGCAGATGGGACCGTGACCTCTCTCTCCATCTCAGAAAAGACAGGGGGCTGGTAGCCGAAGACACACTGAAATGGAGACATGTCCGTGGCCGAGGTGGGGAGCGAGTTGTGGGCATATTCCACCCACACCAGCTGCTTGCTCCAGGAAGCCGGGTTTTGCGACACCAGGCACCGAAGGCAGGTCTCCAGCTCCTGATTGAGGCGTTCCGTCTGGCCGTTCGACTCCGGATGATACCCCGAGGTGAGGTTGACGGAGGCTCCGATCAGCTGGCAGAACTCCTTCCAGAATCTGGAGACGAACTGGGGCCCCCGGTCTGAAACAATGTCTTTGGGAAAACCATGGATGCGAAATACCTGCGTCATCATGATGTCTGCAGTCTCTTTAGCCGATGGCAATTTGGGCAAAGCAATGAAATGTGTCATTTTGGAAAAACGGTCCACCACCGTGAGGACGGTGGTGTTACCTTCTGAGACCGGGAGCCCCGTGACGAAATCCACAGAAATGTCGGCCCACGGATGTGTGGGAACAGGAAGTGGCTGGAGCAGCCCCATCTGAGCTCTGGAGGAGGTCTTGTTGCGGGCGCAGACAGAACATGCCCCCACATACTCCAGGACCTCTCGCTCCATGGAGGGCCACCAAAACCTCTCGGAAATGGCATGCATGGTCTTTTTGACGCCTGGATGGCAGGTGAGCAGCGAGGTATGAGCCCAGTGGATCACCTGTGGACGCATGGTAACAGGGACGAACAAGCGATTCTCCGGACAACCACTAGGTGTTGGGTTCTCACCATTAGCTTGCTTCACCTCCATTTCAATCTGCCAAGTTACTGCTCCTACCACACGGTGCAGTGGTAGGATGGGCTCAGGCTCCTTGGCAACAGGGTCGGGGTCGAACAGACGGGACAAGGCGTCGGGCTTAGTGTTCTGGGACCCCGGTCTGTAAGACAAAACAAAGTTAAAACGACTAAAAAACAAAGTCCACCTGGCTTGACGTGAGTTCAGTCTCTTTGCTGTGCGAATGTACTCAAGGTTCTTATGGTCCGTCCATACAATGAAAGGGTGCTGTGCACCTTCCAACCAATGTCTCCATTCTTCCAGAGCTATTTTCACCGCCAACAATTCCCGGTTCCCAACGTCATAATTCCTCTCAGCTGATGAAAGCTTCCGTGACAGGAAGGCGCAAGGGTGGAGCTTGTTGTCCTTCTCGGAGTGCTGGGAGAGAACTGCACCCACTCCGTTATTGGAGGCGTCCACCTCCACCACGAATTGACGGCTGGGGTCAGGAACAGTGAGGATGGGGGCGGTGGTGAACCTGGCTTTGAGCTGCCGGAAGGCCTCTTCAGCTTGAGATGACCACTGGAACGGGGTCTGTGGAGACGTGAGAGCATGGAGCAGCAACCGCTGGAGAACTTGACGTACATGATGCACATGAGAGTCTGAGTCTGGGGAATAGATTAGAATGTCATCCAAATACACATAGACAAAGTGATTTAAAAAGTCTCTAAGCACATCATTAATCATGTTTTGAAAGACAGCAGGAGCGTTAGTTAACCCAAAAGGCATCACCAAATATTCATAATGGCCACTGGGTGTGTTGAAGCCTGTCTTCCATTCATCCCCCTCTCGGATGCGAATCAGGTGATAGGCATTTCTTAAGTCCAGTTTGGTGAATATGTGGGCCTGTTGAAGCTGATCAAACGCTGATGACATGAGTGGCAGAGGGTACCGATTCTTGATGGTAATGTCATTGAGTGGGCTCTAGTCAATACACGGTCGAAGAGAGCCATCTTTCTTCCCCACAAAGAAGAACCCCGCCCCAGCCGGAGAAGAAGAGGGGCGAATGAGACCCGCTTTTAAGGAGGACTCAATATAGTCTGTCATGGCCTTCCTTTCAGGACCAGAGATGGAGTACAGTCTCCCCTTAGGAATGGGGGCCCCCGGAATTAAATCAATAGGACAGTCATACGGTCTGTGGGGGGGAAGAGAAGTAGCCTTACTCCTGCTAAAGACCTCACTCAAATCATGATAACAGTGTGGCACCCGAACCAGGTCGGGAGTGTCAGAGTCAGTGTCACAATTAACAGAAACAGTATTAAACAAAGTCTTCACACTTGGGACATGACATGACTTTAAACAATTGTCCATACAACTCTCGCCCCAGTTAACAACTCTCCCGGTTCCCCAGTCAATGTGTGGGTTATGTTCCTTTAACCATGGGATGCCCAAAATGAGAGAGTGCTGGGTGGAGTGATACAAATGAAAACACATAAGGTCATGATGATTATCAATTATCACAGACAATGGCTCAGTCACATGAGTGACACGAAATAGCGGGCTCCCATCTAGGGCACTGGCCTCTATAGGTCGGGATAATGGCTCAGTTTTCAATTTCAGTTTAGTGGCCAGATTCCAATCCATGAGGCTCTCGTCTGCCCCTGAATCAATAAGTGCCCCTAGACAAACTGTATTTTCATGGTGCTTTACCTTGACTTCCGTGGGAACTCGTGGGGAAGGATCAGTGGAAGAAATACGGCTCGCCAGAACCCTCCCCTCTACTGGTGAGCCTGCCCTTTTGCCGGACAAGCAGCTAGAAGGTGGCCCTGCTGCCCGCAATAGAAGCATCTGCCCTCCTGCAGCCGCCGACGGCGCTCCTCGGGGGACAATTTGGCTCGCCCCAACTGCATGGGCTGCACGGGTTACGGCTCCGTTGACGGTCCTGTAATCGATTGTCCGTTCTGATGGCCAGAAAGATTAGTGCGTCCAAATCCTTTGGCAGGTCAATGGGCACTAACAAGTCCTGAATCTGGTCACAGAGTCCCTTTAAAAAAATATCATAAAGTGCCGTGCGATTCCACCCGCTGCCAGTGGCGAGGGTGCGAAAGCGGATGGCATAGTCACTCACAGAGTCTATACCTTGCTTGATGCAGCTCAACTCCCGTGCCTTTTCACGGTCAGACGACAGGGGATCAAAGGCCCTCCTGAGAGCCTGCTTGAATTCCTCGAGGGATCCACAGATTGAAGAGTCCCGAGACCACTCAGCCGTGGCCCACGCTCTCGCCCTTCCGGTGAGATGTGAAATCATGAATGCCACTTTGGATCGCTCTGTAGGGAAGGCTGATGGCGAGTATTCATAATGCATTTTCACAGTCTACCAGGAATGGTTGGCATCCTCCAGATTCACCGGAAAACTGTTCGGGAGGGGCGAGGCGGGAAGCCGAGGCATGGGATAACGAGCCCGGCGGGACTCCAGCAGCCACCGGTGGTGATGAGGCAGCTGTGTCAGGAGAGGAAGAGTCCTTCGTGAGGTGAGTGAGGACCTGATGAACTTGCGCTGCCAGGAGGTTTACCTGGGTAACAATAGCCGTCTTGAAGTCCTCTTGGCCGCTCGTCAATTCCTGCATACCGCTATGTAGAAAGGACATCTGGTCCTCCTGCTGATTCAGGCGAGCGTTTTGGGAGCGAACGGCTGCCGTTAACTGGTCTGAGTCGGCTGGGTTCATGCTGGCTAGTTCGTAATGTCACGACTGAGCAAGGACGTGAACCCAAACGCACGACTCGAGACCAAAAATACAAAAATAAACAATCTTTATTGATAAAGTATCAACACAAAATCACTCACTAAGGAGGCAAAAAACTACTAACCAAAAATCACTCTTGATAGAGGAAAAACAAGTTCGTGAAAGAAATAACAAAGATAGCACAAGAATTCAAAGGAACCTGACGTGGCTTGGATATCGTGGGAAATGGCTTGGCTGTCTGAAATAAACAAGACGAACTAGCACAGGACAAAGGAAGACACAGACTCTAAATAGACACAAGGTAAGGGGACACAGGTGGAGACAATCAGGGAGGGGCAGGCAATCAGACACACGGGGAAGGAGCAAGTTAACTGACACGAGAGGGAAGTAAGATTTCAAAATAAAACAGGAAGTCACGAGACAGCATAAAGACAGGACAACACAAAAGTAACTTAACATAAATTCTTGGACATGACAAAAACACATTTTACCAGAAACAGAGTTTTTGTCCCTAGGCCTTTAAACCAATTTCAAGCCAACCTCTGTGACATGCAAGCCTTGGAGGAACATAATGATGGGTTCAAGTATTTATTAACGGTCATAGACGTATTTTCAAAAAAGGCTTACGTACGTGCTCTGAAGAAAAAAACAGCCGACGAGGTGGTGACGGCATTTGAATCCGTCTTCAAAGACAGTCAGAAACCAGAAAAGATGCAAACGGATGCCGGTAAAGAATTTTTTAACAAGAGGTTCGAGGCTTTGATGAAAAAACACGGTATAGTTCATTTTGCCACAGCCAGTGACCTGAAGGCCTTGGTGATTGAAAGATTTAATCGTACTTTAAAAACTAGAATGTGGAGATATTTTACGGCCAACAACACCCAATGATACCTCAACGTCTTACAAGATCTGGTGAAAAGCTATAACCACAGCTATCACAAAAGTATAAAAATGAGGCCTATGCAGGTGACCTCTGAGAACGCCTTTCAAGTGTTTCAAAACCTGTACGGTACGTTTCCCTCTCGGCACAGGGACACGGTAAAGATGAAGTTCAAGAAGGAGGATTTCGTCAGAATATCCAAGCTGAGAGGCGTGTTTGATAAAAAATACAATCAGAGTTTTACGGACGAAGTGTTTACAGTCTCCGACAGCATTCCTCGTTCTCCCCCCATATACAGACTCCAAGATTATGATGGAGAACCTATACAGCAGGGGTGCTCATTACGTCGATCGCGATCTACCAGTCGATCGCAAAGGTAGTATGGGTAGATCGCATGACATTAAAAAAATAGATGGTAGTATGGGTAGATCGCATGACATTAAAAAAAATAGATGGTAGTACGGGTAGATCGCATGACATAAAAAAAAATAAATGTCAGCCTATCATCCATCCCGTCACTTGATTGATATACAGGGCAGCCAGTCAGATGACATCTGAATTTTTCTGACACTTAGCACCGTTGTTTGCGCATGCATGGTGACCTAAGTGCAGCACAACTAACAAGCTAGCTAGCGAGTTGGTTACCTCCAATTTTAAGCCCTCGTTTTATTCTGTTGAACTCAAGAAAGGGTATAAACATGAGTGGGGGAGCTGGACCAAGTAAGAAGACAAAAACGTATCACTTTCATACGGAATGGGAGGAGGACTTTTTTTTCACGATGACATTTTCGAAGTGCGTTTGCCTCATCTGCCAGTCTACCATCGCAATACCAAAGAAGGGAAATGTGGAGCGGCATTTTCGGACTGTTCATGGAAAATATGACACTGACTTCCCGCCGAAAAGCGAGCTGAGAAAGAGAAAGGTGAAGGAATTAAAATGCCAGTTGTCCGGACAGCAGTCATTTTTCACACAACCTACTTCAAAAGCGAAAGCCGCCACCGAAGCATCGTTCCGGGTGAGTCATCTCATCGTTAATAACAAGAAATCCTTCCAAGACGGAGAGATGGTAAAGGAGGCATTCGTTGAAGCAGCTGACTCATTGTTCCGAGACTTTAAAAACAAGACAGAAATATTATCTTCGATCAAAGCTCTCCAGCTGTCAAGAAGTACAGTTACACGGCGCTGTGAAGCCATGGCGGAGGATTTGACCGGGCAACTTTGGAAAGACATCACAGATTGTGAGTGTTTCTCACTGCAGTTGGACGAGTCTACGGACGTGAGTGACACAGCCCAGATGTGCATTTTCATTCATATGGTGTTTACTGATATCACTGCAAAAGAGGAGCTATTAACAGTACTGCCCATGAAAGAACAGACGCGAGGAGAGGACATATTTCAGTCGTTCAAAAACTTTATTGATAAAACCCAGCTCCCAGTGTACAAATTGGTGTCTATCACCACGGATGGCGCACCTGCAATGGTTGGCCGCTTGAATGGATTTATTGCCAAGTGCAGGCAGGACGATGCTTTCCCGGACTTCTTGAATTACCATTGTATAATCCACCAACAAGCGTTATGCGCTAAAATGCTCAACATGAAAGAGATCATGGATGTGACAACGAAGATCGCCTGCTCTATTTGCGCCAGATCTCTTCAAAGACAGTTATTCCGTGCACATCTGGAGAAGGCTGACTGCGACCACTCTGAGTTGTTGCTACACACTGACGTGAGATGGCGTAGTCGAGGGAAATTCCTGCAAAGATTTCGAGAGCTCTGTCCGGAGATTAAGGAGTTTTTCCGTGTAGCTGGACATGCAGAATACGAGCAACTAAATTAGAGTTAGACTTGGCATTTTTAACCGATTTGACAAACATGTTGAATGACCTCAATCTAGAGCTGCAAGGAAAAGACAAAACAGTGATCAATATGATCAGCTCAGTTAATACTTTCAAACGAAAGATGCGACATCTCTCCTCAAAGCTGCAGCGCCATGATTTGGCAAACTTCCAGAACCTGGCGTCAGAGCTGGAGATACAAGGGAAGGCCTGTGTGCAACTTGACAGTGCACGCTACACAGAGCAGATTGACAATCTTCTGTCAGAGTTTGACAAATGCTTTCAAGACTTTTCTTTGCTCGAGCCAGTCGCTACATTCATGTGCTATCCTTTTCAGGACAATGCTGAGGTGGATTCACTCGCATCAAAAATTGCAACACTGTTTCACCTGAACTCTTCTGGAGTGGAAGATGAGATTTTGACACTGCAAGCCGACATTGAGCTGAAGTCCAGAGCTCATGGACAGTTCTGGAACTTACTCACAGAGGTAAAGTACCCCAACATGAGGAAATATGCTACCTCCTTGACTGCATTATTCGGCTCCACTTATTTATGTGAGTCAGCCTTTTCTCACATGAAGATCATTAAGTCCAAGTACCGCTCCACCATGACTGACGATCATTTGGAAGTGTGCTTGAGGCTGGCTGTCAGCAGCTACTGTCCAGACTATGCATCCCTGGCTGATTCAATTCAGTGCAAGTCATCAGAGTAAACACAGGTAATGACAAAAAATGTGCATAGTTAATTGTGTTGTGTTGTGCAATATTGGCTCATGAGGTTATGCAAGGTACATCAACAAACATTGTACAAAGAATCCTCAATATATTTATAAATAAATATATGTTTTGCATTTTTGTAGTAGGTAGATCATTTTGACTTGGCCATTTTATAAGTAGCTCGCATGCTGAAAAAGTGTGAGCACCCCTGCTATACAGGGTTCATTTTATGAAGCAGAGCTGCAAAAAGTAAAAATGGCTAAAGACAGACTGTACGGAGTGGAAGAAATTCTGAAGTGGCCTACCGTCAGGGGTGAAAAACAGGTTTTTGTATGTTGGAAAAACTAGCCCGAGAAATTCAACAGCTGGGTCAAGGCCTCGGAGCTGAAGAATGTATAAAAGCCACGCACTTTGACGCCGGGGCCTTCATTCTGCCACAACACCATGGATCAGTGTCTGAGCGAGGGGTTTTACGTCACCCTGCCCTCCAACGCCAGCCTCGGGGTATTTAAAAATAATACCGGCTCCAGTTTCCACATGGATTTAGCCCAACATATTGATTTAGAAAGTCCTTGGCAGGTGGCTTTGACCGAGATTTCATACCCTCACACCTGGTATAACGTTCGCATAGAATCCGGCTACTTTGAATGGAGAGAGAAACCCCAGGATGCGCAGACGGAGATCCGTCGTCAAAAGATTAGAGGAGGCTATTACTCATTCGTGAATTAACTCACGAACGAGGTGAACGCCTTTCTTAAAAAAATAGGATCTGATATTCACCTAATCTATAGCGCCATTAAAAAAGATTTGAATATCAGGCAGGAGGTCGGTATCATCTGCGATTTCTCCCTCCCTTGGCTTACATGATGGGGGTAAAACGCAGAGAATGGGTCACCTTTGAGGAGAGAATGTCACCCTATCCGGCGGATATAAAAGCGGGGTTTTATCATCTCTACTGTTATAGTGACGTGGTACGGCATCAGTTGGTAGGTGCAATTACGCTCCTCTCCTGAGAATCGTGGAAATACAAGGAACTTACGGCAATGTCATCACTCAGTATTTCAATCCCGCCTACTATCTGCCTGTGGCAAAGAATCACATTGAAAACATTCACATAGAGATTAAATTGGATCAGAACGCACCCGTCAATTTCACCTTCGGTAAAACCATCGTTAAATTACATTTTAGACCCGCTACCTCTCAGAGCTCTCTGTGAAAAAATAAAACATGGCTCAGATACGTCTGAGAGAGGATCCTCATCGCTTTGTGAGTTATTATGAAAGTCAAGTAGGGGGCGCTCTACCCGGTTTTTACGGAGCACTGGTCATGTACGGTCGAGGCATAGGTTCTATATTCTCAAAATTGTTTCGTTTTGTATCCCCTCTGCTGAGAAAAGGTTCCGCCATCGCTAAACCTCACCTTAAATTGGCCGCTTCTAACATCGCTTCTGACATGATAAGGGGGGGAAAGTGATCGATAACTGCGTGCAAGAGGGATCTGGAGGAATTATGATCTTATCGCACAGATCGAGGAGGAGACCGCCGGGGGAGTGTGTGCTCACAACGTCTAAAAAACGCCGGGAAGGTTCAAAGAGGAAATCAGTTGGCAAACGCAAGCCCAAGGAGAGGAAGTCTGCTCGGAGCATGGATATCTTTTAAAAAAGAAAAAAAACAAACAAAACAAACAACATGGCTCTTTTACATCAGAAATCACCCAAGTGTACCTTGGTGGAACTGGATTTATTTTCAGCCCCCATGACGCAGTTGTCTGTCGAAAATAAGGTTTACACAGAAATTTTGCCTCTATCCGCCATCACAGACGGAGGCCCATCAAGTTCTTTATCCGCGGAGATGGAGAAAAGTATCTGAACCTAAACGATGCCTTGTTGCACCTTCGTGTAAAAATTACCGCCGCCTACGGTACCGACCTACCAAACGATGCGGCGGTGGGTCTTATCAATTACCCTCTGGACACAATCTTCAGCCAATGCAACGTTACTCTGTGGGATCGATTGATTTCTCAGTCTAGCGCCACGCACCCCTACAGAGCCATGATCAAAACTCTGCTCAACTTTTCCAGTGACACGCTGGGGAGTCAATTCACCGTGGGTCTATTTTTTAAAGATACGACGGGAGCCTTAGACTCCATTGTAACCAATAATGGTCACAACAGAGGATTAAATAAGAGAGCCGCCTTTACCGCCAATTCCAGAAAAGTATACCTGTTGGGTCCTCTCCACGGGGACGTATTTTTCTGCGAGAGGCTCCTTTTGAATTCGGTAGATATGAGAGTTAAACTGACCCGCGCCGACGACGCCTTCTGCCTCATGGGAGCCTGCGACTCTGCTTTCCGTTTGAGAATATTAGGAGCCTCTCTGTTTGTCAAAAAAGTCACCGTTTCACCCACCGTGCACTTAGGTCATGCGACGGCTTTATTGAGGGGCAATGCGCTCTACCCCCTGTTGCGCGTCAACGTGAAAACCTACTCCATCCCGGAGAATTCCAGGATATGTAACCAGGAGAATCTCTTTCTGGGAGTTATACCGAAATACGTGGTTTTGGGTATGGTAAACCACGAAGCCTTCACGGGGAGAAGAGACCTGTCACCCTTCAATTTTCTCCACAACGATGTGGAATATCTGGCCCTCTGTCAGGACGGCAGACAGGTTCCGGCTATGGCTTTCCAGCCCCAGTTTAACAACAGGATTTCGGTCAGAGAGTTTTACATGTTTATCACTACAGGGAGACATCTGAAAGATTTACCTCTGAGTATCAATTGCGAAGAATTTAATGTGGGGTACTCTGTGTTTGTGTTTAATCTCAACCCGGAGGAAGACAACGACGCTCTGTCCCCTGTTCACAATGGGAATTTAAGACTGGAGATGAGATTCAGAGTACTGCTACCACATACCACCACTCTGATCGTCTATGCTTGTTACGACTCCATTCTGGAGATTAACTCTAAAAGACAGGTGTTGGTGGATTATTATTAAAGTGGAATAATTTAAATGGATAACCATCAACTGGAAAATCTCATGCACAGTTTGCTAGGAAATGTATTTTGCAGCGTGTGGGCTTCCGACCAGCTGCCGTTGCTGAGTCCTTCGTTCAGAGCCCCAGCCTACTTTATCATCAACATCCACCCCACGCATATGCCTGGAGAGCATTTGTTATCTCTGACTCTGGAAGAGGACGGCGTAGCCACTTTTTCCAACTCTTACGGATTTCCCCCGGACTTTGATCATTATCCCTCGTGCATCTTACAGTTTTTGGAAAACCACTCTAAAAAGATTTTGTACCACGATCGTCAGTTTCAACAACCCCTCTCCACCGCCTGAGGTCAGAACTGCGTTTATTATCTCTGCCATAGGGCCTGCGGATTATCTTTTGAGCAAGTATTGTCTCTGTATAACGACGATACCATAAAAAATGACCTCGAGGTCTCCAACTTTGTGAAAAAATATCAACGTTGTATCAGAAACCGTAGCTCAGAATCTTTTAACCACACTACTTATTCTTTACAAATGTTTAAAGATTGCTACAACTTGACACCCATGTGTTTTTTTTTAATTCTTACGTAACATTATAAAAGATTGTTTTTTTCTTATTTCTATTCAATAAAAGAATGTATCGTAGACTCAGAAATGGAATGAATAAAGACTTTATTGAGAAAAAAATATGACTCGTCTCTGACTAATATTTATTAGGAAAAGTTGATCCACTGCGGTGACGTTTTTATTTTACGTCGTTTAGTCTCTAGTTGGAGATCTTCTTCTTCTTCTTCTTCTTTTATCTGAGGGGTAATCCAGTGTGGGGATAGGAGGGTTTTTTTCTTTTTATTACGTCCCCGCTCCATGCCCCGAGTGGCTGAAGATTCTTCTTCTTCTTCTTTTTCTTCTTCAAAACCGACCTGAGCTCCGTTAGTTCTTAGCCGGCGGTATTGTTCGCGAGCTTGAGGGTTACCCACGGAGGATAAGGGGATGTTGAGCTCCCTCAGAGTACTCAAGAAACTCATCCATCCTGTGGGGGGTGGGGTCTTTTTTTTTTTATAAGAGAGCGAAGGGTTTTTAAATAAATCGATCATATGAAACCCTTTCACAACCTCCCCCTTATAAACCAGCTCCCCCTTAGAAGTCCAGCCTCCGTCGCTTTTGGATAATTTCTTCATGATGTACTCAACGTTTTTGCGATTGTGCTGGGGGAGGCTTTTGACGACATCGTAGCCCGCTTCATCCAAGTCCTCCCAGTCAGGTTGGGAAATGCCCCGGACCTCGCGCTGCTCAGGCTCAGCCTGAGCGGCTGTTGTGTTGTCGCTCGGCCGGTCATGATGCAAAGTCAAAGTAATTTGAGGCTCGTCGTTCTGACCTTGTTTGATCAGAGTGAGATATCTCTGCAGTAGAGCGTTGTATTTCTTAACTTTTTCGTCCGAACTCAATCCGGTTTCGTTTAATATCGCCCTCATTTTCACATCCAAATCGTCTTCGGCCGTTTGTCTGATGGATGACTCCAGTCGAGTCAGACGGTTCAACTGCTGCGGTGAGACGAGAAACATTTTTTGGGTTGTCCTCAGAGGCATTTTATCATCTACTAGCGAGTCCTCCTAGAAGGTTACCGATGATGGGCACAACGGCCGAAAACAGCAGTAGAAGAAAGCCGCCCGACTGTTTCTTTAGAACCAGCTGTTTGCGTTTTAAACCGGTTCTTTTATCCGCCAGCAGTCTGATAATTTTCTTCTGCCTCTTTAGTTTTTTGTATTGAGAAGGAGATAGAGGAATGTTCCCTTTCAAGAGATTTAAGGCAATCTCACACAGAGCTTTGAGAAAATCAGGGGAGCAGTGGGCGAGAATGTCTCGTCATTTCTGAGGCGTGGCCTGGTACAGAGCATGTAGTAAGGGAGCGTTCCTTTTTATACAGGCCGACTTTTTTTTTTTTTTACGCAGGCTTCATTTTGGAAACGTAGATGGTTGGCCACTGGTGAGGAGGTATGCCCATCCTCAGTCTGTACCGTTCTGGGCAGGAGGGTGTGAGGTCGACGATTAAATAACCGTGTGGATCTCTGGTGGCATCTTCAAAGCTTTCCAGGAAAAAGGCTTTTTGTGAGGGGAAGATTTGATGAGCCAGTACATTTACCTGTAACTTGTCCCGAGGGTTTTTAAACATCACCAGATAATTGCTGTTCAGACTAATGGTACGACTGTGTTTGCCTTGGTGAAATACATTCTGCGTCAGAATCATAACGCTCATTTTTCTATGATGTCTGTACTGGGTGAAAATTCTGACCACTTCGGGGTGGTCGGAGGCTTGAAAAATAACGTCGTCCAAAATGATCAGATGATTCTGGTCGGGAGGAAATAGGTCTTCAAAAGAATCAGGTAGCCCTTCAACAAATTTAATTTTTATTTATCTTTTGCAGTTCAGCATACATAGGTTGAAAAGAAGTATAAATCCACACAATGTTTTCCGGTACAGCATCCATGACATGATTGAGGTTTTCCAGTACACTTTTTACAAAATAAGTTTTCCCGCAACCGCTGGGTCTCACAACCAAACATGAAAAAGGCACGGCGAGTCTAGGATCAAAATCAATCTCCTCCGTAACAGTTAGGTGTGACATTTTTTTTCCCCTCTCCTTTCCTTTCCTTTCCTTTCCTACTCATTCAAATTCTAATAGCCGAATGGTAGAGTTGTCCTGTCGCTAAAGAGACATCTTTTGTCATACACCACTCTAAACTTTTTCAGAAATGTCGAGTCCTTCAGCAAAAAGCTTTTTTTATCTCTTCTGATGTTGCGCTGAGGAGTCTCGATCACGCCCTCTTGCGAGTCTTTCAGGTAACCCTCCACCAGCTCCCTGATACCATCAAAGTTGACCAACTCACAGCTTTCCCGGGTCTGCGTTATACCCTTGACACGCAGCACTACTTTCTTACCATTTCTGGTTTGGTACCCATAACTCTTGGGACCGGCTGCCAAATTCTTGGATGCTATCACCCCCCAAGCTATCGGTGTCCGTATAGAGAATGTTCTCTCCCAACCATTCCATATAACCGTGCAGCTTGAGGCGGGCGTAGGCGGTAGTGAACGCGGCGATGAAAACGTTATTGGCTCTGCTGGGGGGCACGACGCAACGCTCGTTGTAGTTCCACTGAATCATAGCGGTTTTGTCGTTGAGAAAGGTAAAGTAGTTAACTTTATACTGTCCCAAAAACAGAAAGCAGAAAAACTCTTCAGAATCGCTGACGAGGCTGGTTTGCGTCAAATTAGTTTTCTGCGCAAACTTACCCCAGAAGCTGTTGAGGCACAATTTAGACACCTGTCTCTTGGCCGGGTTCACCTCGATTTTGTTGGCGTCTAGCTGAATGCCCTGATTGATCCGATAATCCTCGATGTACTTTTCCCTGCTTTCCTGATCGGAGGCCTCGGGCGGGTAGCCTGAAGCTTCCTGCTTACCTTTCAGAAAGGTGTGCATGTACTTGACAAAAATGGAGTCACTACATCCGTCAACATGCCACACTTCAGTGATTTTGGTGACTCCGTACCCCAGCTCGAGAGCCTTGTTAAATTCGACAGTCACCCAGACCCCCGTCAATGCTCTGGCCTCCTCGTCGTGTCTGCAAGGACTGTGCTGATTGTTGATTTCGGCGCAGGTACGGCAGAGGGTGAATACCAATTTACCCTGAGAGGTTCTGTAAGGTAGAATGGGGAAAAAGAGCCTGCGCGGAGGATAGACGACGGCCCTGATGAACCCGAAGTAGTTTTGAGGTTCGTCAAAGTCTTTGTGGATGATGGTAGGGTGACCTAGCGGGTAAGAAAAGCTACAGTTGACGTACGGGTACAGAGAAGTGACGTCAACGTACTGTACGGTTTCGTTAGGCGCCGCTGTGTACCTCAGTCTCACGGCGCTCGTCCTGCCTCTGTAAAGAGCATGACGAGGGGAGAGAGGTTCGGGAGCCTCAAAGTCCTTGAGAAACTTTTTCACCCCGGGGTGGGATTTTTTCATCTCCGTCCACTCGTGTTCTCTCATGATGACTGTGCGGACGCCGTAAACACACTTTAGCTTCTGTAATCTCTCCACGGTGGCCACGTGAAGCTCCTTGAAGGAGTTCAGAGGACAGGTTTTGTGAGGTTGAAAACACGTCGGGCAGCCGTGGTAAAAGCACCCCAGAAACTCCCAGACGTACTTTTCACCGTTGATTTCGGCGTAGCCGTCTGCAAAGTAAGGGCCAATCTGTTTTTCTTCCCTGTTTAAGGCATGCTGGATAAAGATGTTTTGACTGTGTGCTACCCACTCTAACCACTGGATGGAGGCGTTGGAGTATGATTTACACTGTCTTCTGTAGTCATCGGGCGGGGGTATGGCTAGGGTGTTAGGAGGCAGGAAATTAGTGAGAAAGACCTTCATACAGGCCGATGCAATGGTTATGCAGCTGAAAGTTTCCACGCCTGTGTTGTTGAGAAACTGGTTCCTGAACCGGACGCAACCTTCAGCGAGAATATCAACATCCTTTTTACAATAGTACTGAGCTTCCCTCTCAAAGTTAAAGACACTGCGACTGGCCTTACTGTACCAGCCGCGGAACTCTTCCCGCCGCTGCGCCGTCATGCTTTCTATGCCATAATCACTCTCAGGCGGGTAGGGTCCGTTGTACTTTAAGCGCTCCTTGGAGCTGAACCCGTGAGGGAAGTAGCCCTTGGTTTGATCGCTGAAACCTAACGCTTTGGGCATGGCACTGTGAGGCATGGTGAGGAAACACAAAGAGTCGATAAATTTTAAGTCATAATCGGTATCTGTGAAGCAAAGGATTTTACTTCCTTGCATAATGAGAGAGGGTTCTAAACCCAGCTCTAGCATGCTGCTAAGAACCAAGTAGCTGTCGAAACCTTTGGCGGTGTGGGCTATGAACTTAGTTCCCCTGTAAAATGGTCTTCTGAAATGCAGGACAAAGTCTCTGGCGCACCGTAGACCGTAAGAGGCCCACTCCATACCCTTCAGTGTTTTTGTACACACCAAAAAAGGGACGTGGATGTCGTCCTGATTGACGAATGTTTCAAAGTCGTAGAAAATCAATTTCTCGCTGTGTTTTGTAACAGGCGGAACACTCTGAATGTGTTCGATGATTGTCGACGGTCGGGTCTGAGGCTCTGGGCAATTTCTCACCGCAGATTTTACATTTAGGCTTCACACACTCGTGACGATCGATACCGTTACTAATAGCAACACGGTGAACTTTTTTGCATTCCTGGCATCTTTTTATCTGATCGCAAGTGCTGACGTACGTTTGATGCATGGGCGCTTTTTTAGGTTCTTTGTGTCTAGTAAAACAAGAGGGTGTGCGACATGTCCTGTAACAGTCGCTGCAGAGTACGGGCGCTAACTTTTGCTTAACGCAGGCAGGGTCATTGCAGATGGAGCAGAAACCTTTGCAATGATGCGAGTGGGGACTTTCATAGCTTCTGTAGCAATAATCACAGATGTACTTGGCCCCTATAAAGACTTTGAGATTTTTTATTCCGTAGTAATGGTTTTGGAATAAAAATAGAAACGGGGTTAGACCGATCAGAAAAGTCAGTTTCGAATTGAGAGAGGGGGCGGTTGTCGGGGGTTCTGTAAAACACCACAATTTTACATTTAACAATATTTTCTAATTTGCCTACATCGCTAAAGGTCTCGGGTGTCTGAACACTCAGACCGGTGAGATGTTGCAACTCTCTTCCTCGTTCTTCAGTCTCTCTGTCCTTGAGTTGAGGGTCGATGAGATGAGCTAAGTTGATGACGAAGCAGAGATGATCATTCCTATTGTTTACGATGTACAGATGTTGCTTTTTTTAATTTATTATTTCACAGTCTAAAGTTTTGACCGCTTTTCGTTTCTTACCCCCTCTGGGGTTTCGTACCACCTGAATGATTAATTCAAGGTTAGCGTCTGAGGCTATATCTGTGTTGGATTGCACTAAGCGTTCTAGTAAACCTTCAAAAGCCGGCAGGATAGCTTCACTGGCTTCGTTGACGGTCATGTTAACGTGATTTTGCACGTTTTTGCCTTTTATTTCTAACTGTATCACATCGTTACGTTTAGCCTTTAATTTCACTTCGTCGGCCAGATCCTTGAGGATCCGGATGACATCTTGGTAAAATTGAGCTAGATCAGGCACGTTTCGTGAGTAAGTTACAAACTTGTCTCATTTCTAGATTGTTTAAACGGTCGCGGGATAGTGTTCTGTACGGCTCGGCCTCCCGCCCCGAATTTGATTCACACGCTCGTATGAGCGGCGGGCGAGGCAGGGGAGATGGGCTCATTATCGGTCTCTATCAGCAGGGCGTGAGGAGAGGGAGCGAGCGACGCATCGGCTGCGAAAGAGGCACGAGCGTCAGACTCGTGCTGCTGGGAGGGGGTGGGTTACTGTGTTTGTTCGATTAATCTGAGAGCATCTTCTATAGGTTGGAAATAATTTTCTGTATAGCAGATTTGATGGATTTCCGCAAAAGGATCAGATTCTGGGGAATTTTGAGGTATGTTGGCTAGGCTATCGTCTACCGCAAAAGTGGATGAAATATGGTTCAATTCCTCTATGTCACACCGTGGTGAGGTTGTCTTGTCTTGGGTTTGTTTTGTCCTGTCATTTCCTGTTTTATTTTGAAAAGTAATTCTCTCGTTTCAGGTCACTTGCCCTTCCTCATGTGTCTCAGTCTGATTGCCCTAAGTGTTTCCACCTGTTCCCTATTTCCCTCCATGTGTTTAAATAGTCTGTGTTCCCCTTGTCTTGTGCCAGAGTGTCTTCGTCCTTGTCCTGCACCAGAGCCTTGATCCATGTCCACAGCCATCGCCATAGTAAGCCGTATGTTCCTCGTGACGAGTGATTTTTTGTTTGTAAATTTTTCTACCTTAGTTTAGATTCATAGCCCTTTGTTTTTCCTCGTTCAAGAGTGATTTTTGTTTGTTAATTCTTATCTTAGCTTAAATTCATAGCCCTTTGTTTCTCCTCGTTCAAGAGTGATTTTTGTTTGTTAATTCTTATCTTAGCTTAGATTCATAGCCCTTTGTTTTTCCTCGTTCAAGAGTGATTTTTTGTTTGTTAATTCTTATCATAGCTTAGATTCATAGCCCTTTGTTTATTCCTCGTTAAAGAGAGATTTTTTGTTTGTTTACTTATATCATAGCTTAGATTCATAGTCCTTGGTTTTTCCTCCACACGGAGCGTTTTGTGTTTATTTGTTTCTTTTTATTAGAGTTATTTTTCCCTCCTCTTGGAGTGGTTATTGTTTTCTTTATAAGTCAGAGTATAGTGTCTAGTTTGGTTTATAGCCGTTTGTTTGTCACTCGGTCCGAGATCTCCGGTGAATTCAATAAAAGCATTTTGTTATCCAAAATCTCTGCATCTGAGTCCTGCTTTGAGTCTCGGCCTGACACTCTACATATTTCTCTAATTCGGTTGGAACCACGTCAGACTGACAAAGATCGTAAAAAAAACCCAAGTTTAATTCTTTTTCCATGCTGAAATGTCACACCTTACTTTACAACTTCTCACACAAAGCAATGAAAGCGGACAAAAGACCCTGACCCAACTGTAAAATGACTCTGTGATTGCACGCACACAGACACTGAGGATCGACGGAGTGGGTTCTTGAGCTTCTCCGACGTAAGTAGGGAGATCCTCTTCGCCCTCTTCTGGGCTGACGAATCAAATTTCTCCTCGGTATCCCCTCTGTGATGAAAGAGGGTGAGAGGAAATGTTTTAATCCCGCGTGTCATGTACTTTTAGCTATAGTATTTATTGATTTGGGTTATCTCAATTTAGGTTACGTGTATTTTATATCATACGCCATAAATAAAATGTACTAAGCCTACCTCTGATCAGTCTCCTTGCCACGGGGCCTGTCAGTCCGATGGGTTGGGTAGATGTGACTGCGTGGCAGAAATCTCAGGAGTCTCAGGAGGTATAATTGCTACAGGCGCTTGTCCGTCTGATGGGCTGGGTAGATGCGACTGTGTGGCAGGAATCTCAGGAGTCTCAGGAGGTATAGTTGTACATAGGCATAATAAACACAATTAATAAAACAATATTTATTCTGCACCCCATGCAGCTAAATGAAGGTGCCATTACATCACCACCCCGCTGGTGGCGCTGGCTTCCAAATACACTACCGGAAAAGCGTCACAGACACACCCCCGACATTCCGGAAGTCCTTAGGAAGACCGGCCTTCATTTTAAATGTGTAAGCGGTAAAAGCGGGATGTCCGCAGGAATTGTTAAAATACTCTAATCCGAAGAAACATTTAAAAAAGCTTTCATGGACTTACCCGTTACATCCGGACCGTCGGCAGATTCCCTCGTCGGACCTTCCAATCGGATATTTTTGGCGGATGAATCCGGCAGAGCGGGTTTACAGCGTTTTGAAAGCCGTAAACAGTTGACCTTCGGACGGATACTCTCGGGACGGATTGCCGGTGAACTCTCTCCTTCTTCAACGCCTCCCAACTCCCTGTGGAAAACGGCCAGATTTTCAACCTGGTTAAGCCGATCGGCAGTGTCTATTAAAACTGTTGGTAGTTGGAGAGTGAATGATACTGTTTCTGATATTGACGTTGTTAAATAGAAGAACAAAAAAATCAACAAATGGTAACATTACCATAGTCTGATTGCGTAAGGTACAGACCCTCCAGCTCATCGGGGGTAACTTTAAAAAATAAAATAAAATAAATAAATCACAGTTGTAGAACGCAGACCTTTTAAAAATGAAATAAATAGTGATTCTGGAAGGGAATATATATTACTTACCGATATATGTGTTGTCTCTGTTTTGTAGAGGAAGATGGTGAACCTCTGCGGAAACTTTATTTTCTAGAATAAATAAATGCTATATTTAAATGTTTTTTATTTCTTCATACGAAAAACGGGGCTGGTAAAAATAAAGTTTTCTCATACCGTGGCTCATCTCGTCAGCGTTGTCTGTTTTCAGTAAATCCTGTGTCTGATGCACACAGGAGAACATGCATTTTATACCCGGGTAAATTGTTAAACTTGTTTTTTACAATAAAGGATTTTATGCTTTATGAAAAACGTTTCATGGTTTGTTGCTTGTGAATACATATGCGTGATGACCTGTTCCTTTGAAACCGCTGTCTCAGAGCAGTAATATGCTTTAAGAACGTACGTTTCACACACCTAGTCATCAGGACTTGTTGCTTGTAAAAAACGTATGGATGATGACCCTTTCCAATGAAACCGCTGCTTCACAGAGCTCATATGTTTTAAGAACTTTTTCACTTTGTTTCTCACACATAGTCATCAATACTTGACTTAATACTGCGTGTCTGTGTATGTGTGTGTGTGTGTGTGTGGGTGGGTGCGTGACGGAGAGGGAGGGGTGGTGAACTCACAGCATGTGTGTGTGTGTGTGTGTGTGTGTGACAGAGAGACAGAGAGGGGGGGGGTGAACTCTTATGGTAATATGCTTTACGTTTCTCACACATAGTCATCAGGACTTGTTGCTTGTGAATATGGATGCAAGATGATGTATTCCTTTACACCCATTCAGCCATTTAAAGTTTCATAAAGGTATCCCCCCTCACACATCAGTACGCATCTTTAACATACACCCCTCCCCCCTTGGGAAAGTCCCTTACGTCAGCATTTCACATTGAGTTTTTTAATATAGGCTTCAGATGGTATGAAAATGTCTTAACAGCATTTTAGTTACTGTATGTATATTTACTATATGTTGAAATAAAGTCATTAATGCTGTTGAGCAAGATTTTTTAAATGTGAAGTAGACGTGAAAATTTCCACTCAGTTTCAACCTTGATGCTTTTTCAACCTAAAATCACCAGAATCATGAGGCTGCTCCTGGGTCAGAATCTGAGGTCTATAAACTTATGTCTGATCCGTTTCATCTATATCTATAAACTTCTGTCTGAGACTGGTGCAGCACAGTTGCATGGGATCGGGACCTCCTGAAAGCAGCCCTGCTGAAGCGCTGGAGCTGATGGAGGAGAAAGAGACTTGAAGAGTAGCAGACGGGTGATCAGTCGGATATGAAGGTCCAATCTAGTAGCCAACACGATCAACCCATCCAATGTAGACGGGAGGTCGTGTGTCACTAGTTCATCTTTGATATAATCCGCTAGGCCATAAAGAAAAGCGTCGCCGATGAATTCCAGTCACTCTGTGAGCCTTGGTTCGAAAGTCAATTGAGAAGTCAGCCACCGTCCGGTCGCCCTGACGCATGCTAATCAGACCCTGTGCTGCGTCAGAACCAAAAGCTCCCATGCCGAAAACCTTGCGGAGCTCCTCGGAGAAGACCTGGAAGGAGGTGCAGGCTGTAATCTGTCTCTCCCACTTGGCGGCTCCCCAGAGACGAGCCCTCCCCATCGGGTGGTTGATAGTGAAAGTACCTTAGCCTCCTCAGAAGCAAAAGTGCAGAGTTGCAGAGAGAACAACCGGGAACAGTTCATCAGGAAGGGGCCACAGGTCTCAGGGTACCCGCATACTGTTCTGGGGTTCCCACCAGGGGCTCAGGAACGTCTCTGGGCGGTGAGGGTGCAGGAGTCGGTGGAGCTGGGGAAGGATCCAGAACTGGAGCCCAGTTCAAGGCAGCCATTAGCTCTTGCATCTGGGCGGCTGAAGCTGTTAGCGCCTGCTCATGGACCTCTGCTGAACGTCTTGGCTTGTGAGGCGGCAATCATGGATTCATGCTGCTGGAGGGCGATATCAATCCTTTCAAAGCGAGTCTGTGGTGAGGAGGGGTGTGCTAGGTCCATGACAGGCCAGATTGTACTGTAACAGATGTTGGTAGGACCCAGTTACAGCACAACACACCTCAGGCATGATTAGTAATGACTTTTATTAGCAAGAATGAGGATGAGCAGGTGAGCGGCAGTACGGTTCAGAGTTATACACATCTGAGTAGTCTCTTGTGGTCTGGGGTGGGCCCAGGGGCTGGGGGCGGAGGACCATGAGTCAGGTGAGTGAAACGAGGTCACTGAGCTCACACACAGAGGAAAGTTTGTGGGGAAGCAACAGTACCGCTAGGGAGCAGGCTGGAGACGTCATCAGGGAGGCAGGAGAATCAGAACCGGGTGAGCAGTCAGCGGGGCAGACAAATCAGGAAGAAGCAGGCAGATGGGTAATCAAAGCCAGATGAAGGATCAGGAAACCAGCAGGGAAGTACTCACGCTGCGACGTTGGAGCTGGAGAACGCCGAACAGCCACAGGGACAGGCAGACGGGGACCAGGAAGCGCACAGGCAGAACTCGTGGTCGGGGACAGAAGGCTGAGGCGTTTACCAGGGCAGAGACGAGGCAGGATGGTCAGGGAAGAGCAGAGTCGAAACCGGGAAGACAGTCCATAGAAAACCTCTGGAAAGTCTTGCATGAGTACCAAGAACAATCTGACAAAGAGTGAGTGAACTGGGGATCCATATATACTGGCTTGATTGGAGATGGAGTTCAGCTGGGGGCAACGGGTGAGGACAGTGAGGCTGATGAGGAGGTGTAGTAGAGTGGAGAGTGAGACGGAGGCAGGGTCAGTGGAAAAACACTGAGGAGCAGAGCAGGCTGTGACAAACAGACAGACAGACAGACAGACAGACAGACAGATAGATAGATAGATAGATAGATAGATAGATAGATTATTTATCCCCTAGGGGAAATTCAGGTGTCCATTAGCTCATTGTTGATGATAATAATAATAATAATAATAATAATAATAATAATAATGATAATAAAAGTTAATAATGAATAAACAATAATAATTAGTCCACTTCCTTTGGCTGAGGTGTAGTATAGCCTGATGGCAGTAGGAACAAAGGATCTCCTGAACCTCTCTGTTCTGCAGCGCAGTGAGATGATACGTTTGCTGTACCTGTAGCTGCTTCTCTGTCCTGCCAGAATGTTTTGGAGAAGATGGTTGGTATTGTGCAAGATGGCCTCCATCTTACATTGCATGTGTCTCTCCACAACAGTCCTGAGTGAGTCCAGACTCCATCCAAGCACAGAACCAGCCTTTTTTACCAGTGTTGGGTCTGAGCTCTACCTCATGAGCTGGACACCAAATATGTTGGATTTTGCTTGTCTATCAATTTATTGGTTATCATAAATTAAGAAAAATATTAATATTAAATAATAACTTTAAATTAATTAAAATCCTCGGGGCACCAGCCTAAACCAATAGGCAAAATAGCCAATATGGTTTCAGTCTCAATTTATTACCATTAATCTGGAACTCTGATTAACAATTAGAGTTTATTAGCTATAACCAAATTACCATATCAACAGTAAGTTAAAGTTGAAGGATTGGAATTCTACAAAGTAGAGGTTGGCAATATTCATGCTCTTGCAATGTTAAACACACCAGTAGTTATAGTTAAAGACATTTATTTACAATGGAGCAGAGTAAAACACAAGAAAGCTCTTAACCTCATGGGGAAAAAGCTGGACACCAAAATATGTTTGATTGTGTCTATCCAATTTATTGTATATTAAA